>NW_027665045.1:0-112334 GCF_963921795.1 Nannobrachium achirus
GTCACTAACACTTAGACATTGCAGCACTGGATTCTAGATGTTCAGAATCATGATGGTTTAAACAGAATGTACCATGGATGTTATTGGCCCCAATAAACAAGTATAACAGGAAAATAAACAAAGTAGTAAGTAAAGTAAAACAAGCTCACTGCCACCATGCATGTGGCATCCAACATAAGCTGTTCTGATTGTAGGACTGGAAGAGGCTAACACCAAAGCTGGGATTCACACAAGACAGTTGAAAAGCAAACCAATGTTCAGTACTTTTTATTAGTTACTGCAACAAAAACATGCCACGAGATGGGCAAAATCCAAATAAAAACACTGAAATACTTTAAACTGAAAAAAAAAAAAAAAAAAAAAAACACAATCCTCCCATCACTGGGATCCACTGGGTCCAGCATCTGCATCATCTGCAATAGAGAGGTTGATTAGTGAAATGGAACTGGATATGGTTGATTATGCATAGGAAACGTATGGACATTTTATAAACTTTGTGTTTCAATTAAGAAGCCTTTGCATTTCATTTATTCAATACTGGTATAGCCTAGGGGTAGAAAGTAGCAAGCTGTGGCTCATAGCTGGGGTCAAAGGGACATCACTGTCATCTAGTGGTCAATATAAATCATAGCATATCACTCACAACAATGTTAACCTCCTATAGCACAGCTAAACTATCCACCCATGTTAACACAAGGGAGTAATTTAGAGAAAAAAAGTAACGCACATCCTCCTGTCCTTGGTGCTGAGCTAAAAACTGACAGTGCAGTAGTACTAGAAACAAACAAGATAGCTCGCACTCACTTTCTCTGTTGCTCCAATTCTTTTATTTAGCAAACAGCAAAAAATATACGTTTCGACCCCTAAGGTCTTCTTCAGTATGACAGGAAACAGGAAACCAATGTCTTTAAATACATTTGTGACACTGATAGTTATTAGCCCCACCTGGTGTGTGGGTGCATATCAGTGATAAGTTAGACATGATTTCAAAATAGAACAAGATTCACAGCAGTTGTATCATTCCAAATTACTGTACATGATTTTCTAGTAATATTTTTTATGTTTTTTCTTTTTTATAAAAAAACACAAGGGAGTAATACATGCAGTTAACTTCAGTATAGTATGGCTATGTCAGGCTACATTTAACCTACCTTGAGCTTGGGGCAAATGCACACCCTGGATGAATTCAGCCTCTGAAAGGAGCATCATCCTCTCAGAAAGCTCCAGCTTCCAATAGTTCAGCCCTATGGGCCTCAGTGAGATCAAGTTTTCTCGTCTTCAAGGCCACAATCTCTGCCAGATGGGCCTTAATTCCCCTAATTTAAAGACTGAAAATTACCCTAGCTGTCAAACATTTTCCCCGCCATTTTAAAAAATACACTCCGGCCAAATTTGTTTAATAACCCTCCTAGATGACAAATCCATTGAGAAACAGACCATTGCTCTCGTGGTCACGGAAGTGCCATAAACGACCCAGCTACTGGCCCTAATGCAACAGGAATGACAGAACAAAAGGCCAAACCCAGTGGGGGTTTCCATTTAGCAAGACGTCACATTAATGACTAGAAATTAATCTTAACTTCCCTCTTTGTTTTCGATGTCAACATTACTGCTGCTGCTTACTGGCCTCTCATGCTCTTGACCTTACTCCTACTTCTCTGCATTCTTCCTTCTCTCTCTCTCTTATTGCATTGGCAGTGAGTAAATATGGTGGTGTTTACCGTACACCCCGCCCAGGAGGTGAGAGGGGACTCTATTCTGTTGCTAGGTCAGTTTCCACCCAGAAGACCAACAGTGAAAGGCCACACGATATGAACACAAACTGAACTGTACAGATAGTGTTTGAGCTACACATACTGAACATAGCAAAGGCAACGAAAGGGATAGTAGGTCAGGTAGGCCATAGCCTGATTTCAGACTCTGCGCTGGAGCTTGAGTCTGACATTGTCCCATTGACAAGAGATTTCAAAGGGGAGGGGATTTAAAATGTGAAATTCCCAATCACAAGAGATCTGGTTGGAGGGGTTGTGTTTGACTTGTGTACACAAAACATTCCCCGCTCCCCCTCCCCTCTATGACAGGCACCAAACAGGTAATTGTAACGAGCTACTGACACTTGTATGGCTCAATCAATGACTGCAGTTCAGAACCCTTTTGAAGTTCAAAGGGAGCAATTAAGAACTCTGGTGAGCCACCCCTCCCTCCGCTGTTTCTGTTGATTTTCAAAAGTTAGACCCACCCCTCCTCGGTCTTGCATTGATTTCATTGGTTGGTGCGCCAGATCGGCCAGGACACCGACAGAAAGACACGCGTCATATGCTAATTCCAGACCAAGAGAAGCAGTCCACTCAGAGAGTGAGCGGGTCTATTGGCTGGAGCCAGGCAAGGTAGGCCACACACTATACTGTAGTGTATAACAGGGACATGCTGGGCCCCTGATTCAGCCCAGGATAAAGAGTTGGAAGGCCCTCATTGCTCGCTATAGAGAGAGATCTCTCTCTAACAGCGCTGCTGCTACTCAAAGAATTGCCATTTCAGATCATGACAAGTGACAAGCCAGTGGGCCAAATTACTGTACATGAGTTATATTTTGTCGTTGTCGGGTGGAAACCTTGTATGTCCAAAACCGTTTGTTTTGTATTTATCATTTTGAAAATGATTTAAACTAGTGAAAACAGCCGATCTACAAGCACACAACGCCTCGCACCGCGAGGCGTTGTGTGCTTGTAGATCTGCTGTTTTCACTACTTTTGTGCAACGGCCTTGTATGATGAAGCAGAGCTTTGCTTTGCGAAAAATGTATACATTTGAAACTTGGAGATACAAGGTTTCTGCCCGACAGTGACGATTTACTTTGTTGTCCGCCCAGCCCCCAAAATGGAACGAAGGCCGACATTTTATTTTACATTTTATTTTAAAGGAACCGGCCGTTCGGGAGTTGTCCCGCTTTTCCCAATGGCCAGCACGTCCCTGGTGTATAATAAAAACAACAGTACAGTTATTTTAGGCAAGGATGGAAGTAAAAGAGGTAGAGAAAGAGCACTGTGACATTTAACATAAATAAATTCTGTACATATTTCTTCTACTCCAGGGGTCTTCAACATTTTCAGGCCAGGGACCCCTTAGCTGAGAGAGAGATGAAGCAGGGACCCCCACTAAATATTGTATAGAATTATGTAGCAAAGATTTCTTAGACAGCTTACACTTGTTTCAGAGCAGGGAGGGAAGCACGCACATCTCAAAAAATGTACAGGTGCCGAACCAAAGAATATATACACACCATGGAAGAAGAGGAGGTTCGCACACTGTTCCAGAGCTCCAGTAAATATTTTATCTGGATACCACGTTTGAACCCCTTCGGGTCTTCATCAGGGGTTGAAACGTTGTATCCAAATAATATATTTACTGGAGCTCTGGAACAGTGTGCAACCCTCCTCTTCTTCCATGGAGCCTACACTTGTTTGACAGCACTGTCATCACGTTGGAGTAATGTGTCTTTTCAGACATTTAACCGCTTGAACTATAAAATATTTTTGTCTGCTCTTCTTTGACAAAAATAGCCGAACTACAAGCTGTAGATCTGCTATTTTTCCACTCAGAATAGGGATGCTAGGGTTCAAGTGGTTAATGTAAAAACACGATCCTATCACACAAAGATTAGGCGGCCCCCCTGTAGTATCTCTGTGGACCCCCTAGGGGTCCCAGACCCCCTGTTGAAGACCCCTGTTCTACTCTCTTTACTTGCTAAGTAATGATTCTCCTATGTGGACCACATGGCCATTTCGTACAACAATGCAGGTAATACATCTTATATATCTATGCGGGGTATGCGGTCAGGTTTAGGCTTGGCTCAGGGTAGAGGACGCCCCTGCCTTGCATATAGTCCAACATGAGCGCACAACGCAAGATGTGACTTTTAAGGATTGGAATGTGACTTGAGGGCAGCATTCAATTTCATTGGTCCTGGCGCCTGGCCAATCAGAAATTGAATGCTGCCCTCAGGTCACATTCCAATCCTTAAAAGTCACATCTGCCACACAACAGGCACTAAATAATGTTCAACTTTTTTATTATCTGTTTTCTATTGTATGTAATGTAAATGTGTATGTAGTCATTTAATTGTTATTTTATTTGTGCGTGTCCTTTTTTATTTCACTGTAATTTTGTAATATGACCCCAGGAAGAATAGGGATCTTAAATAAACAATCTACTATCATATTGCACTCACTTTTTCAGATACTTTCAAATAAATGACAAAGAACATCACCAGACAGAATAAAAGGAATGAGAGTAATGCAGATAGTTGAGAGATATTTGGCAGAAAATATGAAATGTTGCTATCAAACAGTCGAATACCAAAACGATGTGGTTATGTTTTTTGATCATGGGGACAAGTATATTATGTTCTATGAGCTGTACTGGTATATTGTTCAATGACAATTAACAAAAGAAAAACAAAGGAACAACAATTCAAAGATGAGTGAAACTGACGCATGTCCTATGGAATACAGGTCCTCTCGCCAAATTTCCAACTCGACAAATGACGCAAATGAATTTTCTAGGGCAGCTCGCCAACTAGCGTGGGCATGTCGCCCCGTGGGTTAGGATGCCTCGCCAAATGCTCCAAGGACAGGACGCCAAAACAGCTTGGATGGCTCACCCCTAAGCCACGGACTGTGATATAAACAGTGGTGGAAAAAGTACTCACATGTTGTACTTAAGTAAAAGTATCAATACTGCACTGTAGATGTAGGCCTACTCTGTTACAAGTAAATGTCCAGATTTCAAAATGTACTTGAGTAAAAGTATGAAAGTATTGGCATCAAAATGTAGGTTTAAGTACCAAAAGTAAAAGTTCTAAATGTTTGAAAATAGCAGATCTACAAGCTTGAAGATCGGCTATTTTCAAATATCCAAGGTATAAAATGGGGCTAAAGTGGTCCATGCATTTTTATTTTATAATAGCCTATTCTAATTGTTATCGGCAAAGTAATTAGTAACTAAAGTTTTCAAAAATTGTAGTAAGAGTAAAAGTACAATATTTGGATCTGAGATGTAGTGGAGTAGAAGTAAAAGTATTGAAAATTGGAAATACTCAAGTTAAGTACAGCAACATTATTATAACCATTAGCCTACTTACTATAAAATATACTTTAACATATTATAGCCTACAAACATCTTTCACTTGATGGACGCTGGATTTCTTTCTTTCTTTCTTTCTTTCTTCTGCTTTTCTTTGTGCATGGAATGTAGCTACATAATAGCACAATATCACATACTTATGGGTCATTGCATAATGCAGGCGCATGACCCATTAATCAACACCTCATTGGATGTTTCATTGAAGGTGCAAAGTGCTTTTGAGAACAAAAGGTGACAGATTGGAATTCATCTTGTCAGTAGGGGGCAGTATTTGATAAATTATATGTGTCTTTTGTTATAGTGTCATTCTGAAGGAAAACTGTGAGGACCACCATTTGATAATCTTGAAATTAAATGTGTGAAAGACTCATATAATCAAATAAATAAAATCAAAGTTTAGCAAATAGCAAATTTAGCTGCTTTTCTTTAAGCATGTTGAAAGTGTTTGTAAAATATTGAAATATATAACATTTCTTAACACAAATCTTCTCTTCTGTGGGTCCCTGGCACAAAGAATTCTCAGATGGTGGGTCCATGGGGCCAAATATTGGTACATAGCATTTTTGGGGACAGCATCGCTCCCTGAAAATAACACATTTTCAACAATATATACCTGTATAGGCTTGTGGTGGACATTACATTTTTGCCACAGACAATATGGCTGGACAATATTAGAAGAAACACAAATAGATACATAAGCCATAACCCATCTGTAATTCTGAGAGTGTACAAATGCATCAATTTGATCTCTTGCCATGTTTCCTTTCATATAGTGTGTGCCAGCGGCTACGTCATTGTAGTCCTTAGCGGCCATTTCTTGGGACAAAACACAGGTGTTTCAATTGTTTGATTGCATAGAACTAACGCTATAGTCTAATCAGAACACCTGTGTAAGGCTGTGTTGTCCCAAGAAATGGCCGCTCTTAGAACTACATTTGGAACACCCTATATATCTTTCCCACACACAACAGACAGACAGACAGACAGACAGACAGACAGACAGACAGACAGACAGACAGACAGACAGACAGACAGACAGACAGACAGACAGACAGACACACACACACACACACACACACACACACACACACACACACACACACACACACACACACACACAAGCACACACAAGCACACGGAAGCACAGCAGCAGCGGCAGTGACAGGACCGACCAAAACGGCTCCTTAAGTTATTTAACAGCTTGTTTGAATGTTCTATTCTTATTTATTTTTTTACCAGAAAAAGCTTATGTAGTAACTTATTTCCCATCTAGAGAGGCTATTTTATATTATTGGTTTCCGAATGCACTCCTGTTAAAACAACCTGTTTTCTCTGATCGAAAGCAGGCTGACTGGTTGAGTGACAGGTACCTTGGACCGCTCATTTGCATAAAAATAAAGCTGCATGGTTTTGACCAAGCTGCCTGGTTGTTTAGCTCGCTTATTTTTATAACTATATCTGTAGTGTGTACACGGCTTAAGGAAGTGATCCAGGCGGAAGGACGGATCATTGTGTGATAGGGATGAAAGGAAGGTGTTGTTATTTTTCATTTTTTGTATTATTTCTTTAACTACAATGATGTTTTCTTTTTGTTTCTTTTATTTAAACACATTGTATTTTCGTTATGGTATTTATGTTGTAATAATATTCCTTTCCCCCTAACCATGTTCTCTTTTTCTGAATGGACTGCGGGACTTTAAGTGAATGAAGGTTCTGGATAGGATAACTAGCGGCCATGTCGCAGCCTATGCAGGGTGGGTTGACGTCACGGCTGGCCAATTGGGTGGCAGCTGGGCGGGACGCAAGACTATGAAATGGGACACTGTGGCTCAGTCGAGCTGAGCAGGGGAGCAGAGGAGACGTGTTGAGAAGAGCAGAGACACTGGGGTTCTAAAGAACCATGTGCGCAGAGCAGAGACTCATGTGATTGAGTAGAGTAGCTATGCTACACTGATTGAGAAACATTGTGTGAACCTTATAGTTTACAGCAACGGAGAGAGACTGGCGAGCCGGTGAGAGATGCGAACCGGTGCCTGGCCCGCTGTGAGAAGGAGACGGCTACCTGACCCGCCGGTGAGACAGACGGAGAGAGACGGAGAGGCGGTCCTGTGTGTGTCGCACGTCCACATCACTCACCGGGAAGCAGCCGCTTCCCTGGTGTGTAAGTACCTTTCCATAGCGACACATGAAGTTAAGCACCGTACTCTTAGGACAACTATGTTGCACTTGTGAGCCGATGAGCTGGCGGTCTCCTTTCTGTGTGTTACAGAGACCTGTTGTGGAAGTGAGACGTAGGACGTATACTGTGGAATCCCATCTCTGCTGAGCTGTGTGGCTACTTTGGCTCTCTGGTGCCCACCCCCTTGCTATGTCTATTCGTTTGAACTGCAACTGACGAACACTAGTAGAGTGACCCATGAGATACACCTTGCACTTTACCAGTAGAATCGAAATATAACTTTTTAATAACATTTTAACTATTAAATGATTTGAATGATTTTATTAGTTTAGCGGCGCCGTTAGGTTCTCTTTTGTTTTTATTTGTTCCCGGGCATTTTAGAGTCCCCCCTGTATAGGACAATAAACTATTTTTGTACCTTTGTACCCCCTGAACAAACTGTGTGGTGTCAGTCTCTCCAGGGTGTTCGGACCCATATTATTGCTCTCCCAGCCTGGTATTATTACGAACCTAGATAGATAATAGATAGATAGCCTAGTGGTGTGTAAACCTTTAATGGTTTGTTGGTTAAAGTCCAAATGGCGTTGTCCGGCAACAAAGGTCCCCCTTTTTCATTTGGGTTTATATAAGAACAATCATACAACAGTAATATATATATATTCCTTTAATGATAAGTGGTTAATAGTATTGCATTATTGTAATACAGTTATTTCTGAACGTAACAGTAAGACTGGCCCATCTTACATAATTGGCGTTGTGGTCGGCAGGACCAGGAGAGAGCAATAAGGAGAGACTGAACGGTTATATTTTGTGTTTGTATTAAGATTTAGGATGATGATGATGCCTGTATACCCGGGCGGGGGCCCCATGGTTGCCTAAGTTTGGAGGAACAGAAGGTGAGGAAAAGTATAAGGAGTGGAGAGAGCAGATTAAGGGATTATTAACTCATCTGCTGCCATTTAACAATACCTTCGTACTCCAATCCTGCCATGAGTCTCCATAGACTTCCATGTAATCAGTAGTGCACGGATAATGCACACCCATGCCTAGATCATGCACCACGTGTGTCCACATTGCTCACAGCTTTCAAACAAAAAAATCAGAATGGAAATCCGTTCAGGCATTCATGAGTTAACAGCCACTATGTTTTCCTATAATGTAAACAAAAATGGCTGCCATGCTTGAAAGATGGGGTTGCTATGGGGGTTAAACATGCGATTTCGCGATCGCTATCATGCCTACTAACGTTTTTTTGATTTTTTTTTTTTTTTTTTTCAAAATGGCGGCCATTCTCGGGTTCCTCGGGCGTGGCAGGGTGGAACATCGGGAAATTCTCGGGTTCCTCGGGCTTGGCAGGGTATGAGTTAAGTACACAGGATATTACAGAGGCAAGAAAAGTTAACATTTTGTTTAAGACGCTAACAGACGAAGCTAAACGACAAATTGTTGTGTTAGAAGAAGGGGAGCGAGACACGATAACGAAAATTCTGAGCTACCTTGATGGTCTGTACAGAGAAACAGTGCCGGTATCTAAGGTGCGTTCTCAATTTTATAGCTGTACACAGCGCCCAGACGAGAGTATTGGTTCATATATTCTGAGACTGAGGGAGCTATTCTGTAGGCTGCGGCGACACGACCCGAACACGGGCCCTTCTGATTCCGTCTTACGAGATCAACTGCTAATGGGGTTGTCTGAAGGTCCTCTGAGCCAGGCCTTAAGAGTATATGCCCGAAGAAATCCGGATGATGACTTTACTGCGCTGCGAGAAGAAGCTGTACTTCTAGATAGTGAACATGGAAGCGTGAGAGCACCTGAAGGTACATGCCATGCTGTTAACCCTGTGCCTATTCCTAACCCTTTACAGACGGCCGAGTGGAGGAACGAATTGAAACGAGAGATCTTGGATGATGTGAAGGGCCAAATGCAGGGATTCACGAAAGAACTAATGAACGAAATCCGCCCACTCCTGCAGGCCGCTACTGTTCCTGCACCGCCTTCGCTTAACCAACAATATGAGCCTGTCCAGGCTGACCGTGCGCCACCGCCGCGTCACGCACCTCCTAGCCATCGGTATGTGCCTACACAGGGGAATGAATGGGATGAGACGGGTCGACCCATATGTCGCCAATGCAAACGGGCGGGCCATATTGCTAGGTTTTGCAGAACCGGCCAGCCGCCGTTAAACTAAATAGGCCTGTTGCTGAGGTCCGAGCAGCCGGAGTTAAACCTTTATTAAGAGAAAATAAGGACCATGAAATGTTCATTGGCGAATGTCCTACGATCGGCCTTACTATGGGGGGGATTTATTTATGGGGCTTATTAGATACGGGATCGCAGGTTACACTAATGCAACAGAGTTTGTTTAATAAATATTTTTCTCCGGCTAAATTGGGCAAAAAGACTCTCGTCTTTAAACTAAGAGCGGCCAATGGCCTAGAGATTCCCTATACTAGCTATGCAGTGCTAGATATGGAATTGGAGGGAGTCACTGTGCCTGGGAGGGGGGTCGTGATCATAAAAGACGAGCATTGCACACAACCTTTAATTATCGGTATGAACGTCGTAAGTGCATGCTGGAACACTTTGTTCAAGGGGCCGGGGAAGGCTGCCTTCTCCCTGCGACAGGGGAGGGCTGCCTGGAAAAATGTGTTTGCGGCGTGTAAACAGGTGGAGGCTGTGACGAATACAGACGGTTCGCTGGGGTACGTGTGGCCTGCTCACCGACGGAAGATCCGGGTTCCTGCCCAAAGTGAAGTCCTGGTGTGGGGTCGTACACGCCGAGGTCCAGAGGGTGGGGATTTCGAGGCTCTGTTGGAGACGCTACCCGACAGCCATAAGCTGGGGGTGGCGCGCGCTCTGGTGACCATATGGGGAGGTCGGGTTCCCGTGCGGCTGTGTAATCCACATTCATATCCAATCTGGGTGGGCCGGTACGAACGACTGGGGCAACTGTACCCGGTAGATGCCATTGATGTCCGGGGGCGCAAGGATCTGAGCCTGTCACTGGGCGAAGACGGAACGGTGGACGTCGCCTTGATCACCACCGAAGCGGCTGAGCTGGAGCGGCCGCTACCGCAAGAGATGCGGACACTGATGGAGCGCACTGATCTACGCGATGAGGAGAGAGACGAGCTGCGGGCCATGCTGTCCACCTGGGAGAGGGTGTTCGCTGCCCATGATGAGGACTTCGGCCGGACGGACGTTGTGCAGCACCAGATCCACACCGGAGATGCCCCCCCCATACGTGAGCGACATCGACCTCTGCCACCCGCAATGTATAAGGAGATGAAGACGCTGCTGAGTGACATGCTGGAGAAGGGAGTTATTGCAGAGCTGTAGCCCATGGGCCGCACCGATCGTGTTGGTGAAGAAAAAAGATGGTAACTGGCGTTTCTGCGTGGACTACCGCAAGCTGAATGCGATCACCCATAAAGACGCTTTCCCCTTGCCACGTATCGAAGAGACATTGACTAGCCTAACACAGGCGAAGTGGTTCTCCACGCTCGACTTGGCCAGCGGATACTGGCAGGTAGGAATGGATCCTCGGGACCAAGAAAAGACTGCGTTTACAACCCCTTTGGGGCTGTTTGAATTCAAAAGAATGCTGTTTGGGTTATGTAATGCCCCTGCCACTTTTCAGAGACTGATGCAGCAGTGTTTGAGCGGGCAGCTGGCTGAGTCTTTATTAGTATATTTAGATGATATTATTATATACTCACCTGACTTTTCCTCTCACCTACAGCACCTGGATAGAGTGTTCCAGCGCCTGGAGAAACATGGGTTAAAGCAGCGCCTCGATAAATGTACGCTTCTCCAACGCGAAGTGAAGTTCCTGGGGCATGTCGTGGACCAGGAGGGTGTGCGCCCAGATCTCGACAAACTGGTGGCAGTGAGAGAGTGGGTCCCCCCTGAGACGGTGCGTGGCGTCCGTGCGTTCTTGGGGTTTGCGGGATACTACCGCCGGTTTGTGCCATCCTTTGCTGCTATAGCCCGACCCTTAAATAATTTACTAATCCGCATTCCAAATGACGCTAAATCCCACCAGTATAAAATAGCGTGGACAGTTGACTGCCAGAAGGCTTTCGACGCGCTAAAAATGGCCCTCACGCAGGCCCCTGTTTTGGCTTACGCCGATTATAGCCAGCCATTCGGGGTGTATACTGATGCGAGTAATCGTGGCCTGGGCGCTGTATTGGCACAAATCCAAGATGGCCGAGAACGGGTTATTTCTTATGCGAGCCGGAGTCTGCATCCGACGGAGCAAAATGATGCCAACTATAGCTCTTTCAAGTTAGAGCTGTTAGCCCTCAAGTGGGCCGTGACGGAAAAGTTCAAAGACTATCTGACCGAGGCCCAGTTTACCATTTACACAGATAATAACCCTGTGGCGCATCTCCACACAGCCCGTTTGGGAGCAGTAGAGCAACACTGGGCGGCCCAGTTGGCATCCTTCACATTTGATATTAAATATCGACCGGGCAAAAGTAATGCTAACGCGGACGCCTTGTCCAGGTTCCCCGTGGAAACCGCTGGGGTGGCTATGGTGGAGTTGACGCCAGAGACTGTTCAGAGTGGCGAGGAGAGAAGTGAATGGCGTGACGCACAGCAAAATGATGGGGATATCACGTTGGTGGCGCAATGTGTGGCCCGCGGACGCCACCCCACGCTGAGTGAGAAACAGAGTTGGTCCCGGGGGGCTAATCAGCTGCTGCGACAATGGGCCAAATTGGAACTGAAGAACGGTGTACTGTGCCGTAGAATTACTGATCCTTATACGCAGGAAGTGTATTATCAGCTTGTTTGTCCAGGTTCTCGACGTCGGGACGTGTGGAGAGAGGTGCATGTGGCCGCGGCGCATGCTGGAGCAGATCGGACGTTGGCCCAACTACGGCGCCGCTTCTACTGGACTGGCATGGAGGGAGAGGTACGCCGGTTCCATCAAGGGTGTGTCAACTGCAGCCTACAGAAAACGAGGGTAGAGCCCCGGGCCCCTTTACAGCCATTTAGTGTCTCTTACCCACTAGAAGTAGTTGCAATTGATTTCCTCACCCTAGGTAGGCCTGCTGACGTGTGTCAAAATATTCTAGTTGCCACTGATTTGTTCACTAGGTACAGTTGGGCTATACCCACTCGAGACCAGACAGCGCAGACTACAGTCCGCGCCCTGTGGGCTAATATTATTCAACCGTTCGGATGCCCCGCCCGTTTTCATGCCGACAGGGGGCGCAATTTTGAATCTGAGTTAATGCAACAGTTATGTACTATTTATGGCATAAGTAAGAGCCGTACGACCCCGTATAATCCGGCCGGAAATGGGGCGGTGGAATGCTGGAATCAAACGTTATTGAATTTGTTGCGCACTTTAGATGCCAACAAACAAGAACGGTGGCCTGAACATCTTTCTGAATTAGTACATGCTTATAACAATACGCCCCATAGCGCCACTGGCTATGCTCCATCTTATTTGATGTTCGGTCGTCATTTACGGCGTCCTGTTGATGTTGAATTAGGGGTGCCCCCAGTACAGCCCAGGTTAAGAGTGGGGAATTGGGTACAGGACCACCAGCAGCGAATGAATGTGGCTTATCGTCATGCTGGGCAGAGGATGGGTGGGGCAGCTGAGCAACGGAAACGCATCTATGATCGTAGGGCAGGTATACCTCCATTGATACCAGGGGAACGAGTATGGGTTCGGAATCGGAATCGACAAGGGCAGGGGAAGTTGGCTCCATTGTGGGACCCTGAGCCGTTTGTAGTGATGGAAACAGTTGGGTAGGCGGGGCTGGTGTACAGGATTAGGCCAGAGAAGGGAGGCCGGGATCGAACTGTTCACCGTAACGCTTTGAAATTGTGTGTGTCCCCGCCACAGTCAACGGTGCCACCCGAGCCAGTGCCTGAAGTGAGCAGACCAGTAGTGCCACAGTGTTATGGGTTTTTCCCTATGGGCCCACGACGTTCCACTAGGAGCAACTTGGGGCAGCCGCCTGCCAGGTATAGTCAGGCCTGAGTCGTTGCAGGGACTGCTAACGATAAAGTAGGGGGGAGTGTGATAGGGATGAAAGGAAGGTGTTGTTATTTTTCATTTTTTGTATTATTTCTTTAACTACAATGATGTTTTCTTTTTGTTTCTTTTATTTAAACACATTGTATTTTCGTTATGGTATTTATGTTGTAATAATATTCCTTTCCCCCTAACCATGTTCTCTTTTTCTGAATGGACTGCGGGACTTTAAGTGAATGAAGGTTCTGGATAGGATAACTAGCGGCCATGTCGCAGCCTATGCAGGGTGGGTTGACGTCACGGCTGGCCAATTGGGTGGCAGCTGGGCGGGACGCAAGACTATGAAATGGGACACTGTGGCTCAGTCGAGCTGAGCAGGGGAGCAGAGGAGACGTGTTGAGAAGAGCAGAGACACTGGGGTTCTAAAGAACCATGTGCGCAGAGCAGAGACTCATGTGATTGAGTAGAGTAGCTATGCTACACTGATTGAGAAACATTGTGTGAACCTTATAGTTTACAGCAACGGAGAGAGACTGGCGAGCCGGTGAGAGAGGCGAACCGGTGCCTGGCCCGCTGTGAGAAGGAGACGGCTACCTGACCCGCCGGTGAGACAGACGGAGAGAGACGGAGAGGCGGTCCTGTGTGTGTCGCACGTCCACATCACTCACCGGGAAGCAGCCGCTTCCCTGGTGTGTAAGTACCTTTCCATAGCGACACATGAGGTTAAGCACCGTACTCTTAGGACAACTATGTTGCACTTGTGAGCCGATGAGCTGGCGGTCTCCTTTCTGTGTGTTACAGAGACCTGTTGTGGAAGTGAGACGTAGGGTAAACTATTTTTGTACCTTTGTACCCCCCTGAACAAACTGTGTGGTGTCAGTCTCTCCAGGGTGTTCGGACCCATATTATTGCTCTCCCAGCCTGGTATTATTACGAACCTGTGTCTTAGCCTAGTGGTGTGTAAACCTTTAATGGTTTGTTGGTTAAAGTCCAACTGGCGTTGTCCGGCAACAAAGGTCCCCCTTTTTCATTTGGGTTTATATAAGAACAATCATACAACAGTAATATATATATATTCCTTTAATGATAAGTGGTTAATAGTATTGCATTATTGTAATACAGTTATTTCTGAACGTAACAGTAAGACTGGCCCATCTTACAATTGGACGGAATGGAAATACAGAGTGCATGAACAGAGAAAGTGAGGTAGCAGGATGGGAGACGCTTCCCGGTTTCTTCATTATGAAGAGCATTCGAAAAACATGAAGTCCTGCAGGGTGAAGATGAGGAAGAAATAGAAGAACAGGCATCAGAACATTTTTGTGCATTTTATTTCACAGATTTTATAGTTCTTGGATAAACAGGTCCAAACGGCAAGATCCCAATATTACAAATATCATTCAAGAGTTATTGTTTTACCACTTAAATCTAATCAAATGTGTTGACTGAGGTCCCCCAAGGTTCTCTAGTCTACTTGGTACCGTCTTTTTTCACTCCACAACAAATGTCTTTGACAAAAATAGCAAATGTCCACCTATTATAACATTCCCAGAATTTGGACGTAAGGTTCATGTGGTTAAAAACAACACACAGACTTACAATGAGGAAGCAGGCTCCCATGAGCACGGCCTTCATTTTGACGTCCATGTCCAGAGGGAACTGGATACCAAAGTTTTCAGAGTCTGTGAAGACCTCTTTCAGAAGGCCGCTCCACTGCTTGCTAATGCGACCAATGGGCTCGCCTCCATCTTTCCCCTTTAGCTGCAGAGGAAGCACAAAGACAATTTCTATCGTAACACTGCAGTGTTATGCAAGTATGAAGACACAGACAATAGGTCTTTTTGTTAGGGTCCAGAGGGAACAAGATTAGTTTCGTTTTATGTCATCTATTCAGACTGAGCAAGTTTGCAAAAGACAGTACATCATACAAAAAAAGAGCTATAGTCCTCACCTCAAAATTGACATCCCCGCAGCAGCTGCAGGCGAAGCAGGGTCCTTCAAGCTTCATCAGGGTTTTCTTTTCGGCATCCTGGATGGAGAAGTGAGGCTTAAAGGGGTGCCAGTCCTGTTTCACATAGCCTACGGTTGTGCCCGGTGGTGCTTGCACCTCCATCTACAATACACACACACACACACACACACACACACACACACACACACACACACACACACACACACACACACACACACACACACGTACATTTAGCATGGATACACACAGACATACATGCTGAGATCAAACAAGAACACATAATACAAAGGGTGCATAATATGTCTGTCAACTGTGGTAACAATGAACTTTGCCGTTGATCTTGGGCGCAATACTTGCTCAAGCCATCTTGTTATTTGGATGAAGTTTCATCCAAATAAGACCCAAATTAAGGCGTTCCAAAACATTAACTAACCGTACTAAAATTTGGATGCCGCAGGGGTTAGGTAGATTCCGTTCATTGTCTTTCCAACAAACACAGTTCCAACGAACACAACTGGCCATGTTTGCAGGTGGGAAGCATGTCAGGGAGGTAGAGGTCTTCACGGGTCCAATTTTAAGTACCCAAACCCAAAGGGACCCAGGGAAAATGGAGCCGGACCCATTTGGCCCCGGAATTTCCGGCCCCGTACTATTATTAGGCAAATTAGATCCGATACCCGTGCAGAACAAGAGGTCCGAGACCCGAACCTGGCGAAATGAAAGAATGCCAACGTTATTATATTAAGAGTTGTATGAGATGCGGACAGTTTGTAAATACAAATAAATCCATGTTTTTTTTTATTCCTTCTTCTTTGGCTAGCTAATGCTATCATTTTCTGTCGTATGTGTTGTTTATTATATCTGTCGGGTAACAGGAACCGGCGATTTCACTATCAGATACCCGGGAACCGGGGCAGACGGTAACGGCCCGGGGCGGGCCGTTACCGTTAAATGCTCGGAAATGGCCCCGTTACCCGGCTCGGGGCGGGTCGGATCCCGGGTAATTTCGGATCTCGGGTCCGAAGACCTCTACAGGGAGGCCAATCTCTGTCATTGCAAGGGATAGTGGGGGAGCCTAGACTACACGTATACAGATATTTTCGTTCTCCATTTAAAGTAAATCTCTGTCCACACAAGCGTATATCTGAACACAAGTACGGGCAGTCTGTGTTAAATTCATGTAAAAAAAAACTACAATGTTCAGAAATGGGCAAAAGTAGACCATGCCTTCCATTTTGGATGGCAATGATGTCTGTGTAACCGAGTCCCCGAGCCCACGGAGCTACAGTGAAAGTAAAACAACCCTCTGTCCCTGACAAGGTGACTATACATACACATGAATTTACACACGTGTCACATGGAGCAGCTTGGATGAGTGACCAGTGAACCAATGTCCTCTTACTGTCTTCTAGTAAGAGGACGTTATAGACTGGCTACTCTGACGACAGGTATTGTACTGAATAACTGGAGGGGCATGCATTACCCACAGGCATTGTGCCCAATGAGAATTGTTTCCAACGGGCATCAGCCTAGTTGGTTGCAACACATTCTCACCTCTAAAGTGTCATACAACCGACGCGTTGTGAAGTACTGTACTGCATCGGATGATAGACACTTTGGGATTGCCTACTGTGTCAAGGGTTGGACGCATTGGGTATGGCCAGTGGTCTAAGAAGAAAGGGAAAAAAAGTAGTTCCCGAAGCGAGATTCGATACCGCTATGAAGGGTTTACCAGCCACCCGACGCTACCGCTCACGCCACTATAAACGACGGAGCCGCGCCGTCTCAGGCGCCGATGAAAGCCGAGAGACGCCGCCGAGGGAGCGGTAGCGACCGAGTCGCCGCGGCGAACGGTGTGAACGGCGCATGAGCCGACTCAGCGGCGTTACCGAATTATGTGCCGTTATGGACAGAATTTTGACCAGGGGACTGCTTCCGCGTCCGAATACGGCTCAAAGAAGGGACTACGTTATCATCCACGTTGTCAAAGATAAAAGCACAAAAAAAGGAATTTCCCAGTCGTCTGCTTAGTTCAGTCGGTAGAGAATGACGACAGCTAAACCAGAGACCCGGGTTCGATTCCCAGTGAGCAGAAAATATTCCAGTAAACACATGTCGGCGCATGCGTACTAAGACTCTCCGTTCTCGTCCTAAAACTCTCCGTTCTCCTCCGACCGTAGACACAGTAAACGTTCCAAAGTGTCGCACGGGTGAAGCAGAAAGCGAGTTGAGAACGCGTCGGGAGGGTGACACAAAGGGGGTGAGAATGGGTTGTTATTAGCGATGGTTATCGTTCACCTTTGAATCGATACAATACCTTTTTCGATACCTGGGAATCGATACGATACCCTTTTCGATACCATTTTCGATACTTTTTATTTAAATTTAACTTCAACACGGAAAGAGTGGTGACTCGCTGGCTGCTGCGGTAGAGCAGAGGTGATGATGATGATCACACAGTGTGGCGGAGCGGAGAGTATAGACGTTGGATAATCATCATAATAATAAACATTATAGGCTATTGTCGGTTATTTTCCACAGTAACGAGTGTAGCCTACTAAAGCAGTCATTAAACTCTCAGTAGCCCAACTGTTACAGATGCGACCAGCCAGGGGTGCGTTCCAGAGTATCGAAACGAGGTATCGTTTGTTTTTTACGTGAACCGATACCCGATAGTATCAACGTCATGCGATCGATACCATTAAAAGTATTGCAGACGATACCCATCCCTACTAGTTATTGCCTTATTTGACCTTTTATGGCCTAAATTATTCACAGCACACACCCGCACCTACCTCTTGCAGGCAGCAGGGGCAGCAGCAGGAGCCGCAGCGGAAGGGTCTTATGAGGTGGATGACCTCTCTGTCCATGTTATCCTTGATCTTCATGTCAAAGCTCCGCAGCGCGCCGCAGCAGTTCCTGTTGCAGCAGTCGTTCTGCTCCTTCGCCTTGTAGATATTCTGGCCCAAGCTGTTCTTGATCTCATACTTATTGTTCTTCTCAAAGCCGGTGAACGCTGAAGACGAGGGAGACAAGAAGGCGTTCTTTATGATGAACTGGCAACTGCTTTCACTGTGTTTTCCTGATCGATGCCAGGTTTTTGGGTCCGATAAGACCAGATCTGCTGTTACATTTTTTAAACCTTTTAACAACATGCTATGTTGGTGTGGCAGGGATTGTACCTCTAGGTGTGTCTTTGGCAGGCCAAAGACACATTATTTTATTCTCCTATCCTCCCACTAGGTGAGCTACTGAAGCACTGTGTATAGCGCTGGAGTGTTTTTACCACCAGGATCTCTGTCTGTCGCCTTTTCTGGCGACAGACACAGTGGACAAAGTGTGTGCCATCTTTCTCCAATCCATTACTGAATTGCCCTGGACGTGTTTGTAGCCGCTCAGAGGGGGATTATCCTCAGCCAACCTTTCTCTAACTGTCCAAAGTTTGTTTCTGACAGACAGTGCTGGGCTAAGAAGGCCCGACTTCAAAGAGGTAGAGCCTGCACACCAAAAACGGTAAAAGATACTTCTTTATTACAAAATTGACTGATTGTTTTGATTTGTGTGGATTCTGTGGAATCTGTGGCCGTGACCTATTGACCTGCAGAAGCACGTTTCTGTTCTGGAGTATGAGTGGGAAGTGGGAGGGAAAAAGGAGACAGCGGAAGGAAATGAAATTGGAACAGATAAGTGGGAGTGGTGGAGAAACCAAAAGGAAGGAAATGTATAAATATCTTAGGATTAGGATGTCTGGTGGCAGAGGTCACTTTATCACTCTGATGCAATAACAAGAGGGTTAAAGTTGAGTGCTGTGACCACTGCTAGGGAGGAGAGCTGTACGAGACCAAGAGAAAGCCATAGAGGATGGGCTAACAAGCTTTACCTTCTAGGAGCTCCACTTTTTGGTGGATCAGTATCTGGTCAATCTAGAACACGAGAGAAAGGCAATAAGCAAACGAACCACATCACATCCGTCACCCATAAACACATGCCAGTTAAATCTAGATACAAGACCCTGTACTTCCAGCCTACCTGTGTGAGGTACTCCAGCCCTGGCGGTACGCCAACAGCCATTGCTGCTGCAGCTGGTGCAGAAGCCGGGGAGATTCCACCCGGGGGCCATCCGTATTCGGACCCTGGCACGGGACTTTGGCCTGGGCCTACAGGGCCTGGCTGATACATTACAGGTTGGGCTGGTTGCTGAAAGCCTGGGTAGACTGAAGTAAAGACAAGAAATTACTTCAAAACATTATCCACATATACCCGCTAAAGATGAACATCAACAACCCTCAGTGGGAACATCGGGAACATCTTTCACTGGAGTAAAGTTGAATAATTTCATAAAACTATTTCATGCACACTGCTCAACCCAATGAATGCAACATTATCAAATAGTGTCACACTAGTTGGTTGATGGGGCATAGTGTCATAACTTGACCATTGTTCAAGATACATAAATTACATTACTATTGTTGTGTAATATATTTAAAAAAAAATGTGTGTGTGTGCGCTAGGCCTGTCCTCGACTCAGGATTTATGGAGTCGATTCGAGTCGCGGGGGTTAATCCGACGCGTCGACGAATCGTTTTATAGTCTACTTTGTGTAAAAAAAAATAAAAAAATAAAAAATAAAAAGTGTTGCTTTAAACCATGTCTACATAATACAATAATACATTAACTCATCTGCCGCCCAGCACGTTTATAAACGTTCTATTTTGCCCAGCTATTTACCGCCCAGCCCGTTTATAAACGTTCTATAGTCTTTTCATTGTTTTACAATTGATGGTGCTCTCGTGCTGCCTGTGACTTAATACAGTAGGGCAACATCAAAGGGAACCAGGTCATTCACGTGAATGAAGAAAAAAGGTCAAAAAACTGCATTGAAATACATGTTATCAGGCAATCCAAATACAACAGAGAGAGAGGGAGAAAAAGTCTGCAGCTGTTTTAGACGCGACAAGCCAGGCTAGCCAGCTAGCCAGCTGAGGAGAAAAAAGAAAAAAAAAAGATCGGTTGGGAGGCTGGTTGAGATTTGAATATAGGATATTTATAGTTAGAGTTAGAGTTTAGATAGTTGATTGATAGCCTAGAGATGACAGTAGAATTCGTTTAGATTTGAGTGTATTTAGGTGAAGGCACTCTGTATTTATAGTGGGAGAGGAGGACGCGCACACACACAGGGGTGTCACAAGGGGGGAGTGCGAGTGGAAACCCTACACTACTAGGGCCCAAGGTGGAGGGGACATAATTATTTTATACTTTAGCTATTGAAAAATAGCAGATCTACAAGCTCACAGCGCGGCACTCTGCGAGCTTGTACATCTGCTATTTTTGAAATCCCCCCTATGAAGAACAATCATGGGGGTCCCGCAGTGAATCCTTGTGGCCAGGGCCCAGATTTTGGTGGGACACCCCTGGCCACACGCAGCAAAACAACATCCATCCATACGACACGACACACAATGAAAAAAACGGAAAAAAACAGGGTCCTACCTGATACACTGTCACCTCCTCCCCCCCAGTGCACTCCTGGCTCGTAAAGATATTCCATTGATAAACAAACAGTCTGCTGGCTCGTAAAACTATAATCCATGTGGCTAAACAACAGTAAGGAAAATGATCCAATGGTCCAGCAAACTTTTCTCTGCATCGATCTGAGTTTCCGTTAGCTAAGAAATCACGTGACATAACACAGGCAGGGGCGTCAATTGGGTATGGCAGGGGTATGCAGCTGCCAATGCCATACCTTGGCTACAGGGGGAAATAATAAAAATGTACTTTTCATCGTGCCTGTTGCTAAGGTATGGCAACATGCCTGGTGACACCAGTCATGTTGCCATACCTTAGCTTGTTCTGAACTGACGCCACTGAACACAGGGATCAGCTGGGGGGGCTCGTCTGTGTGTGTGTGTGTGTGTGTGTGTGTGTGTGTGTGTGTGTGTGTGTGTGTGTGTGTGTGTGTGTGTGTGTGCGTGTGTGTGTGTGTGTAAGCACTTGGTTTCATTTACCCTAAAATGTCATGGTTTCATTATCTGAGAAATCACGTGACCTTCCTTGTTGCTTGAGACATGCGCGTGCATGTGAGTGTGAGTGAGTGTGTGTGCGTGTGTTGAGTGAGCACACAGTACCACAGCGCCATCTATTGGCTTGAAACTAAATAAGCGACTTATTCATGCTGGTTTCATAAAAAGGCTTTTTTTAGGCTTTTTTATTCAAATTAGCCCATGTTGGGCCAGTACAGTAGTCACTTAAAAAATCAGGGAAAAATCAGGAAACAACATTTAAACCCCATTTATTTATTGGTAAAAGTATATTTCTTCATCTTTCCATCGGTATACTCCATTTGTTCATAGCTAAGAAACACATTTTTTAAATATTCATTGAAAATTAGTCAAAATGCTCCAAAACCCTGACATGTTTTGGAAGAGTTTAATAAAAAACGTGGGGCAGGCAATGTGTTAAGAGATGAATTGAATACACAGTGTTTTCGGTGATATCGATGCGCGAGCACAAATGTTATCTGCATAGCAGTGTACAACCATAGAGTTATAACACACCGTTAAAACAAATAAAACATCTCCGCTGTTCAACCCTGCCCCGTCTCTCTGCAGCGTGCAGTAGAGATGAGACATTCGCGAACGATTCCGCTCTCTTGAACGGCTCTTTTAAATGAACGATGGGATCCAGTCCGCAGTCGCGGGACACAGAGCACTGACAGAGTAATGAGTCAGTGTCGAGAACGGATTCATTTCAGAAACGGATCATAAAAAGGGGAGGCATAGCTCCCGGCCAGAGCCAGCAGCGTGGACTAGCGAAACACAATCATTCATCATGGATTACAACACTGGAACAATTCAGAAGCACTTTAATTAGAAAACGTAACTTGTAGCCTACACTTGTGTATGTTAATTTGACTTTAGAAGAGTGTTTACTTCGTGGACGCGCGTTTGTGCTGTGCAGGAGGTTATTTAATATGGGATTTTGACAGCGTGATTCCTCCTCTTAACGGAACACCGTCCTGGCTCCGAATGTTTTAACGAGGCGGCGGTTCTGAACCGTTCTGGCCGTTTCTGTCTCACTTTCACCTCTACGCTGGTGCGAGACAATAAATAACTGTTCGCCAATTGCTACTTCTCATTGGAAGTACATGACACCTCACCAGTCCAGCAGTGCACCGCAGTAGTTGGCTAACTGGTGATATAAAAAATATATATATTTTCGCTTCGACTCAAACAATTGGCGTCGATTCGCGGGGCTTAAAACGACGCGTCGATTCGTCGATTTTTAGAGGACAGGCCTAGTGTGCGCGCGTGTGTGTGTGTGTGTGTGTGTGTGTGTGTGTGTGTGTGTGTGTGCATGTTCCTGTATCCATGCTTATTTGCAAGGAAACATCTGAAACATTTGCTTGGATGCACCTCTGAAACTACTTGTTATTCATACCATGTCTGAACTGGCTAGCGAACATTACAGTGCAGAATGTTCCTGCCTACAGTGACAGAAGGAGCCAATACACTTTCCGGCACCGGCACCTGCCGCGGCACTGCCAGAAGTGCCGGCAACAGCCACGGCAATGATTCCTATGCCGCAGCAATTATTCTTAATCCGCGGCATCTGCCGCTGTTGCGGAGGCGTCTGCCGCTGTTGTTGAACCCACCCCCCCCAACAACGACCACCAGTGGACCAGCTTATGCCGGCCGACTGCCGCTCTGTCCGGCTATGCCACGGATTAGGTATAATTGCCGCGGCAAAGGAATCATTGCCGCGGCTGTTGTCGGCACTTCTGGCAATGCCGCGGCAGGTTAGGGTGCCGGAAAATGCACTCGCTGTCCCTCTACAGTGAGGTACAATAGAAAGGTATCAAACAAGTTATACAAATAACAACAGACACTACAGTGCACACGGCTATCAATTCCACCAGCAAGAAGAAAACAACACATGAAATCTGATATATGAATGCATAAATATTAACCGAGCTGAGACCAAACAAATAAACACTTCTACAGGGGGAAATATTGTACTTCCTAGATATACTTATTAGGCCTGTGACTCTGGGTCCAGAAAATTGAGATACCCCTACCGGAGGTAGAACCAGACACAACATAGTTTTTCCTCATCTCTAAGCCCTCCCATACATGAAATGGATTCTTGTATAACAATATTTCTTTGCAAAAGTGGTGAAATTGATATATAAAGTTAAACACCCCAAACTAAAAATAAGGCCTGTCCGTCTGGGGGTTGAGACATATAAACTCCTGTAGATTCACAATGGAAGCTCTGGTTTAAAACTTGCCATACTCTACTACACAGATAATGAAAATACAAACAGTAAGATGCCCTAAGGGCGAGAAGTGACCTCGCCCTAAAGGGCAAGGTCACAGATATGGGTGTGTGCACATGGGCGCATGTACATGGCTGCTTTGGCATGTATACCCTTCTGCTGAGCTGGTCAAGTCATCACTGTGATGTCAGTACAAGTCAGCTATAACCATGGAGTCCGTAACGTCAGATGTAGAGGTATTGACCAGCTCCATATATGGAGATCTAGTTGATGATCCAGTCGTCTCCATATGGATATCCAGAGTTTGATGAGGTCAGTGTCGTGATCTTCTTACTGTATAAGGAGATCCAGGTGTTGGGTCTTGATTTGCAAATTAATTCTGTCTTGGCCATATATGGAGTGTCCATATACTGTCATTGCCATATCTGGCATTGCCAGATATGGGCATTCCCAGATATGCGCTTAATATTGATGACATCAGGGACAGGGATCTCCATATATGGGCATAAAAGGGACAAGGATGGAATTCATTTGCAAGTGTGACTCGTGTCCAATGGGCATTCCCAGATATGGGCTTAATATTGATAGGCATATAAGGGATTCTATTGTATGGATATTACCAGATATCATGGAGATCTAAGTGATGATCCAGTCGTCTCCATGTATGGCTATACCAGGGTTTGATGAGGTCAGAGTCGATATGGATATCTAGGTGATGATAGTCAGCAGTCTTGATTTGCAAATGAATTCTGTCTTGGCCATATGGAGCATCCATATATGGGCATTGCCAAATATGGGCTTAATATTGATGACATCAGGGATCTCCATATACTGTATGGTTGCCAGAACAGGCTGTCCTGGTCATAGAGTCAACAATGTGATGTCAAAACAAGCTTCTAGGTTCATTGACAAAACCTTTTTTCTCTAAGGAAATTGAAGTGAATTGAAACTAAGGGATATGATGACATACAGAAGACACTGGTCCATGCCTGTTGTCAATATATCTGCAGAATATCAGACAGATCTTGACTTGCCTGTCAATTTATGTAAAGCGCCTTGGATAAAGGTGCTATACAAATGCACCATTTACCACAGTCTTCCGTGTGTGTGCGTGTGTGTGTGTGCGTGCGTGCGTGTGTGCGTGCGTGTGTGTGTGTGTGTGTGTGTGTGTGTGTGTGTGTGTGTGTGTGCGCGCGCGTGCACGGGCGTGCATGCGTGCATGAGAGGGCTCAGGGTGATTACATTAGGCTGTAGGAGTTGTTTTGAGTGGGAAATGATTTTCATACCCAGTGAGTTGTCACATAATTCTGAGGGACATTTGCATGGAATATGGAGGCCAGGTTTGCATGTTAAGCCACCATGATATTTATATGCATGTATGACCTAACAGAACTGAATACAGTACTCTGTACTGTATCTGTACTGTGTTTTGACATCAAATGCAAAACTCCCTCAGTCGTCCTCCTGTCTGTAACAATATTGTTAGCCTTATAGCATAACTGCCTAATATTTTGAAGGTTTTCAGGAAAGAAGAAATGAAAAACTGACTTTTAAACTGTTTATCTGCCTTCATTTATTACTGCCTTACTCTACTCTCCTAACACTGCTGATTCATCCTGCCTTCTTGCCTATACAGTAGGCATACACTACTGTATGTTCTCAGCATATCAGAATGCTTGTTACATTCTAAATCATTTCGGCCTAATTCAAAAAGTTGGACTCATTTAATGTAACAAGCAGCAGTGTTATAGGCCTGTGACTCTGGGTCCAGAAAATTGAGATACCCCTACCGGAGGTAGAACCAGACACAACATAGTTTTTCCTCATCTCTAAGCCCTCCCTTACATGAAATGGATTCTTGTATAACAATATTTTTTTGCAAAAGTGGTGAAATTGATATATAAAGTTAAACACCCCAAACTAAAAATAAGGCCTGTCCGTCTGGGGGTTGAGACATATAAACTCCTGTAGATTCACAATGGAAGCTCTGATAGGTTTAAAACTTGCCATATTTGATAAGCCAGGACATCCCTCTACTTCCTAGAAGAGACCAAATGTCAATATCTGAATTGAAATGGAAGATATAGTCATTTGAACACATACCTACAATAGGCGGAAATGTAAATCTATGTAGAACACATTCTTTACTTTCTAGTGACTCTGCTTATCTCGCTTATCTCCACAAATAGGCCAAAAGTTTGTTTTACCAATTATCAAGACATACGGGCAGTTGACAGTTTGCCATGGTTACTCATTGAAGTTGAATCTCCATATATGGAGATAACCTACGCATCACACTAAGTCTGACCTAACCAGCCCATATTTGGGCATGAGCAACTTATGTCTCCATATATGGAGATATGATGACATCACACAGTCCTCAGCCGATGATGTGGCGTGATGTCATACAATACACAAACGAGCCCTACAGCAGGCATTGACACTAAGGCTTGCCCACCTGCCCCCGGCAGGTAAATAAAACCTTCGGGCAAGTGAAGTTTGCTTTCAGGTTGCCCGACCAGGCAAGTCATTATTTGAGAGTGGACGCAACTGTCTATAAACACACAAAAAGATATCTGTTTAAACACCTGAACATGGCCAGCGCGCTCTGTTTGCTGGTCTGCTGAATGTAAAATAAGAGCAAAGATTACCTATAATGTGCTGTTTTTACTGTTGCTACACTTAAAAATGTAAAATGGCAAGTGTGAAACCATAGACATATACAATGTACAATATCACACTGATTAGTTTTATTTTCAATTCACTTATCAAGGGTGGAAAATGTTTACAAATTACCTTGAGTAGAAGTTCGAGTAAATGTATCAAATGTCCCAAAGTTGAGAAAAAATTACATTTTATGCAACAATAGTGCAGGGAGAAATGGAGTTCTACAGTACTCATTTAACTTATTTGGTTAGAGTCGAGTTATATTGCAGCATTTGTCTCCTTCTGTTCTATCTGAATATTATTGCCTACGTGGGCTTTTTCATAAACTGTAAAAAAGTAAATCATTACAAATATTTTGGAATGTAAAAAGATGAGAAAGACCTCACCAAATCTGTTGAAAAGCTGAAGGGTGATCTAGCTAATAAAGTTTAATTTGACCAGAATTTCTTTTGGAAAAAGGAAAGAAACTAGATCCATAATGTCATAAAGCCATAGCAGAAGGCCTTCAGATGATGAAAATACAAACAGTAAGATGCCCTAAGGGCGAGAAGTGACCTTGCCCTTTAGGGCCTTTAGGGTGAGGTCACATATGGGTGTGTGCACATGGGCGCATGTACATGGCTGCTTTGGCATGTATACCCTTCTGCTGAGCTGGTCAAGTCATCACTGTGATGTCAGTACAAGTCAGCTATAACCATGGAGTCCGTAACGTCAGATGTAGATTGACCAGCTCCATATATGGAGATCTAGTTGATGATCCAGTCGTCTCCATATGGATATCCAGAGTTTGATGAGGTCAGTGTCGTGATCTTCTTACTGTATAAGGAGATCCAGGTGTTGGGTCTTGATTTGCAAATTAATTCTGTCTTGGCCATATATGGAGTGTCCATATACTGTCATTGCCATATCTGGCATTGCCAGATATGGGCATTCCCAGATATGCGCTTAATATTGATGACATCAGGGACAGGGATCTCCATATATGGGCATAAAAGGGACAAGGATGGAATTAATTTGCAAGTGTGACTCGTGTCCAATGGGCATTCCCAGATATGGGCTTAATATTGATAGGCATATAAGGGATTCTATTGTATGGATATTACCAGATATCATGGAGATCTAAGTGATGATCCAGTCGTCTCCATGTATGGCTATACCAGGGTTTGATGAGGTCAGAGTCGATATGGATATCTAGGTGATGATAGTCAGCAGTCTTGATTTGCAAATGAATTCTGTCTTGGCCATATGGAGCATCCATATATGGGCATTGCCAAATATGGGCTTAATATTGATGACATCAGGGATCTCCAGGCTGTCTTGGTCATAGAGTCAACAATGTGATGTCAAAACAAGCTTCTAGGTTCATTGACAAAACCTTTTTTCTCTAAGGAAATTGAAGTGAATTGAAACTAAGGGATATGATGACATACAGAAGACACTGGTCCATGCCTGTTGTCAATATATCTGCAGAATATCAGACAGATCTTGACTTGCCTGTCAATTTATGTAAAGCGCCTTGGATAAAGTTGCTATACAAATGCACCATTTACCACAGTCTTCCGTCTCTTCTGTCTTTCCTTGGAGATGTGCATATTCTTTCATTGCATATCCCAAGTGCACACTTTGGACTTTCTGTGTCATTCTACAAATTGTAATGCAGTATGAGCTTTTCCAGGACTTTATTTAATGTGTTGGAATTTCCTCAGACCTCAGTGTCTTCAGTATGTCACCATAACTCTTAGTTTATTGTCATAACTTTAATTTATATAGAGAATTATCTTTGCCAATATTCTCTTACCTATACCAGTCATAATGGCTGTCAATGTTCTGGTATTGTACTGCCCTTCCCACAAATGAAACTATCTTTTGTATGTTAAACAATGTTGTATAAACCCTACCCAGTCTTCTTGTGACTGGTGAATGTATACTCTCTCTATCAGCATTTGCAACTTGTTTCTCACTATTTTTGTTCTTAGTGGAATAGTTTTCTCAATGGTACATGAAACATTATAAGATACACTTAATTTTGAAAGAAAGTATATCATCTGTATATGGAGACAGGGTTTTGTGAACATCATCATCTATCTGTTGAACAACATTAAGTATATGCATTGAAGGCCTTCTGCAGTCTGCTTTTTAGAAATACATGCTCTATGTACAGTAACCATATTATTGATAGCACTTAAGGCTCTGTTCCATCCTGGTTAAGTCTTGGTACTGCTAATGTCAAGCCAAGTTAAGCCAAGTCAAGTCAATTTTATTTCTAGAGAACATTTAAAAAACACAAGGGTCGACCAAAGTGCTGCAAAATACAATGTCAATGTAGGCCATTGGAAAGGCTCTATTAAACTAATGAAAATGTAATCTAGGTCATTCTTTGATTTGGCTAGGACCTTCTTTTTTCACTTTCCAAAATATTTGAAATGATTGACCTGTTTATGAAGAAGAAGTAGGCAATAAGATACAGAGAGAATATGTGCAGCTTCAAATGGATGGAGCTTGGTTTCCCTCAGCCAGGTTTGCTAAATAATTGTTAGTATTTCTACTGTAGGCCTACACGTTTCTCTGCCCTATAGTTGAAGTTGCATACAATTTAACATTTTATCAATTTGGGGCATTTCATACATTTCAGGGACTTCTACTCAAGGTAATTTGTTAAAAAATTTCAACCCTTGATAAGTGAATTGAAAATAAAATTAATCAGTGTGACATTGTACTTTGTATTAGGACAGTTTTTGTTTACCACTCATTTGGGACACCATATACATTTAGTGATATAACTCCATGAGTATACAAGCTACGTTTACACAATTGGTACTGTTGAATTCAGTAGAGCCACACCTTTCCATCATGTGTGTTGATATGGCAATCCATGTCAGAGTCACTAGAAAGTAATAAGTGTTCTACATAGATTTACATTTCCGCCTATTGTAGTTATGTGTTCAAATTACTATATCTTCCATTTCAATTCAGATATTGACATTTGGTCTTTTCTAGGATGTAGAGGGATGTCCTGGCTTCACGTATGGCAAGTTTAAACCTCTCAGAGCTTCCATTGTGAATCTACAGGAGTTTATATGCCTCAACCCCCAGACGGACAGGCCTTATTTTTAGTTTGGGGTGTTTAACTTTATATATCAATTTCACCACTTTTGCAAAAAAATATTTTTATACAAGAATCCATTTCATGTATGGGAGGGCTTAGAGATGAGGAAAAACTATCTTGTGTTTGGTTCTACCTCCGGTAGGGGTATCTCAAAAACTAAAGCACTTTTTGACAATTTGTCACAGGCCTACTGTTCACAACATACCACAGTAGTCAGCAATGGGTTTATTTGATATTTTTTACATGAGCTTTAGCTTGAAACATACTGGATATTAGGGGTGTAACGATACATTTTAATAGCGATTCGATACATATCACGATACATGGTTGACGATACGATACATGAACGATGTTGGTTCATTCATGGCGACACGATACGATTCGATTCAATGATTTAAAATCGATGTAGTAACTATTTATCAAAGAAATTAAATCTGTGTGAAAGGTGTGTATAGTGCAGGTTTTTAAGGGAAACATGTATTATTATGGATATAAATAAGTAAACACAGTGATTATCTGCCAAATACATGGTCATTGTATGTTGACAAACCTGCACCTTAACATGAACACAGAGATTACACACATTTATCGATAGACCAGTGTAGCTATATGGAAAGGATGTAATGAAACCCCCCCCCCTTCTTATTTTTTCTTCTTAAAAATGCAAAATACAATGCACAAGTAGGTAGTATCGATACAATCGATTCTTTGCTCTGACGATTCGATACGATACAAAATAAAACGATACGATTCGATTTTAGCTGTTTTCATTTCGATATACTTCGTTTTTTTAAGTTGAAAACGATATTTTGATACAGTTACTATATTGTTACACCCCTACTGGATATGTATTCTTATTTGCAGCAAAAGCAGTTTGACAGCAAAGAAATGTCATAGTAGTCATGGTGTCAATGACTTGCTCATTTCAGATGCTAAATTGACAGTATCCGCCTTGAGGTTTGACTTGTTCTGTGTTCCTTTCCTCTACAGTAGCCTATATTCTCTCATTCCAACTCTTCCTGTAACTGTTGAGCTTCCACAAAAAAAATATTCCACCCACTACTTACTTACTCCCTGTAATCATGTGATGATGTGACAATAAAGTTCAGTGAATCTAAAACTAGGCTGCTGGTTACCATGCTTGTATCTTGACTATGTACAGCATTATGTCGGGTACCAAGCCGAGGGCCACAACATTGCAGGGGTGGCGTTCCCGCTACTCCAGCACCAGTTTTCGTCGTTGTCGGGTGAAAATCTTGTATGTCCAAAACCGTTCATTTTAAAAATGATTTAAACTAGTGAAAACAGCCGATCTACAAGCACACAACTGGTAGATCTGCTGTTTTCACTACTTTTGTGCGACGACCTTGTACGATTTGCGAAAGAACGTACAAATTTAGAGATACGAGATTTCCACCCGACAACGACGATATACTAGTGTTGTTGCTGCTCTTATACCACCATTATTACTGGGGTTGGTGTGGGCCAGACAGTAGCCCCCCCGCGGGCCGCAAATGGCCCGCGGGCCGCCTATTGGGGAACCCTGATGTACAGTATGTGTATCTTCACTCTCCACAGACCAAATATTTGTTTGTCACATGTGGATCGGACAGAACAACAATGGTCTCTAACATCTATCTGCTAACCTACTTTGTCATTTGACCATTTAGTAATGACAGAATGCAGCCAATAAAATCTCACTGGCGCTTCCTCGCCAGGACTATGAGCACTCAAGGGTGGTTATAGCCTAGCCTACAGTTTGAAAGGCAAGCTCAATGAACAGAATGAAAACGTTGCTAAATGAAACCAAAATCTTCAAATGAAGACTATGTGAGTCTCTCAAGTAATAATAATTGAAAAACAAACTGATAACAACACCAACTAGAAAAGAACATTTCTAAGAAATTTCAAGTGTGCCTGCAGCTCACTAAGTGTGTGCAACCTTGTGTAGCGGTTGGTGTTAGCATTAGCGTTAGATTTTTTTTGGTGTTAGCATTAGCGTTAGATTAGCTTAGATTTTTTAACATTAGCATTTTTTGCATTAGCTTTAACATTATCGACTGTACGACAAACGGTTCATGAGATGTAGAGGCACTTCCTGTTTGGCGAAGGGCATTTCCTGTTTGGCGAAGGAAGCACCAATTAAGATTAATGACTCTTAATCAAGTCATATGACGCCACCCACACGTCTGTACGACAAACGGTTGATGAGATATAGGGTCACTTCCTGTTTGGTGAGGGGCACTTCCTGTTTGGCCAAATAGGCCCCAATTAAGGTTAAGGACTCTTAATCAAGTCATTTGACGCCACCCACGAGTCTGTACGACAAACGGTTCATGAGATAAAGGGCCACTTCCTGTTTGGTGAGGGGCACTTCCTGTTTGGCGAAATAGCCCCCAATTAAGGTTAAGGACTCTTAATCAAGTCATTTGACGCCACCCACAAGTCTGTACGACAAACGGTTCATGAGATAAAGGGTCACTTCCTGTTTGGTCAGGGGCACTTCCTGTTTGGCGAAATAGGCCCCAATTAAGGTTAAGGACTCTTAATCAAGTCATTTGACGCCACCCACGACTCTGTACGACAAACGGTTCATGAGATAAAGGGTCACTTCCTGTTTGGTGAGGGGCAATTCCTGTTTGGCGAAATAGGCCCCAATTAAGGTTAAGGACTCTTAATCATGTCATTTGACGCCACCCACGCGTCTGTACGACAAACGGTTCACGAGATAAAGGGTCACTTCCTGTTTGGTGAGGGGCACTTCCTGTTTGGTGAAATAGGCCCCAATTAAGGTTAAGGACTCTTAATCAAGTCATTTGACGCCTCCCACACGTCTGTACGACAAACGGTTCATGAGATGTAGAGGCACTTCCTGTTTGGCGAAGGGCACTTCCTGTTACAGAGGGGGCGGGGCTTAATCAATTACAGCTCATCCCTATTGGCTGGAAAAAGACCAAAGTTGTGTGTGCATTTTAAAGTTTAAGTGACGTTGCTAGGCAAAAGTATGTCAGAGTAATGTGGGGCCAAAGTTTCTGTTTTTTTTTCAGAATCCCCCATTCAAAGTCAATGGGGGTTTTTGCGCGTCGTTTTTTATGAATTATGTTGCCATGGTAATGCGGATCGGAAAGAAAAGTAATAGCACATCATTCCCGGCCGAGCCGCACATTTTGATGTATATATTGCAGGGGTGGCGTAAATCGTGTGGCAGTTACTACGTGCCGAAATTTCCCCCATTCTAAGTCAATGGGGTTTTTGGGCGTTGTTTTTTGCGAATTACGTCGCAATGGTAACGTGGATCGGAAAGAAAAGTAATGGCACCCCATTCCCGGCCGAGCCGCACATTTGGTGTATATATTGCGTTGGTGCCGTAAATCGTGCGGCAGTTATTACGTGCCGAAATTTGTGGCGACATTATTGCGACAAATATGGGCTGGTGAGGTCAGACTTAGTGTGATGCGTAGGTTATCTCCATATGGAGATTCAACTTCAATGAGTAACCATGGCAAATCACACCGTACACAAATGACCCTTATATAAGACCGGCATTATCTACCGACAGCTGCTATAAGCCAACCCTGGCGATAAGGTCTGAGTCGAAGAAATGCTTCTTTCCTGGCAAGAATTGCCCCTTTATACTGAAAACGTAAACTGGAAACTTGCGGTGAAAGCAATCATCACAGAACCTTTACTTAGGTAATATAATCTGTCAATTATGTGAATTTTGAATTCTGCAAGCATAACATCATCACTGAGATAAATATCCTCATTCTTCAGCATTTCCGTGGCTGAATTGTGGATATACATGTGATGATTACATTGATTTTTCTTTTATTATTAAATACTTTTAACTGAAACCTTTTTGCTTTTAGTACAGGAAATAAATCCAAGATCTCAATATTCCACTAACCTCATACGTCTTGTCAAAAATCCATGATGTGTTATTAATGTTTAAACCCTCCCATTTTTCTCATGAGATTCTCATACACTGCACACCAGCACAATTTAGCTGGATGGAAAATGAAGTTGCTGTTAAACACATCCATCAACAAGTTTCAACCCTTCAACAAGATAAGCTGTTCTCTGTGCCTTACGGGTACACATTATTGTGTATCATTATTTTATGCTCTAACTATTGAAAAATAGCAGATATACAAGCTCACAGCGAGCTTGTAGATCTGCTATTTTTGAAAATCGTGAAAATTAGAATTTTGACCCGATTCTATAAGTGTCTTTTGAATTCTTCTAAGGTTTTTTGAAAAACCTATGTTTCTATGTCAGCAATCTGGCCAGCCATCGTCAAAGAATATGTCCTTTGGAGCTCAGTTAGTCTGTTTTTGAGAGACTGCTATGTCAGTGGTTCTCAAACCTTTTCATGTGAAGGACCCCCAAAATTATATTTATTTGGCCACGGACCCCCATCTCAAAATATTTAGTTCTAGGGACCACCCAGAAGCAAAATTTGAGTTACAAACGTTAGATTTGACTTTTTCAAAAATAGCAGATCTACAAGCTTGCAGCGCGGCACCGAGTGCCACGCTGTGAGCTTGTACGTATATCTGCTATTTTTCACTGGTTAAAGCATTCAATAATTCTAGGCCTAAATGGATTAATGGATTCTATCTAGTTCTATCTAGCTTTCAATCATTTCTGAAATCTAGTAGCTGTACTGTGTAGACGTTGCTTACCAGGGGCAGACATGATGAAGTTATAGGTGGAACTTTTCAGCAAAACAAATGGAAAAGAGGTGGCACTTCCTCCCTTGTTCCCTCCAACGGTCCAACCTCCCCACCTTGTTCCCTCCAACGGTCCAACCTCCCCACCAGCTCTCTATGGAAACCTGGAGGAATGGGAGGAGCTATAAGCAACAAATAAGAGGAATAAAACATCAAAAGAACCAATGATTTATCTTGTTATAGTGTGTAGCTTAAGTATGACAGTAATGATGACACAGTAACTAAACTACTGTGCCTAGAGTGTAGTTTGATTGATTGATTGAAGACTTTATTAGAAGTTTGCATAGGAAAAGGTACAGTTTCATGACGGTACAGTTACGCATGACGCGTGCCTCCCATTTCTGCTCCGCTACGCCTAGCCCCCCCCCGCACCCGCCTCCCCGCTCTGTCCCAGACCACGCCCACTGACTCGCTTCCCTGCGTAAATTGCGTAGATGACGCCTCGCTGCGTAGCTTGCGTAAGCAAGCTTCTCTACGCACACACAGACAGACGCAGTCGTACACTCGGAAGAAAATGGAACGAAGAAAAAGTCCACTGCTGACAACATGATGCTTTATTTACTATAGACAACTTTTTAGATTTTGATTATTATTATTTCTGTCATACACTTCTGTCATAATCAATTTCGGCCGCGATGCGACGCATTTAGCACTCGGAAGAAAATAAAAAATGGGAAAGAGAGGCGCTTCTCTGTGAACAACAATAATAAAGCTAATATCGATAATTAACAACAACTGCCGTCCTGTTGTCCTGCTATCATCGGTAATTAACAACAACTGCCGTCCTGTTGTCCTGCTATCGACAACATGACGCTTTAGTTACTTTTTAGAATTTGATTATTAGTCTATTTATAAAGCACTAAAGTCATAATCGATTTCGGCCGCGATGCGATGCGACCCATTGTGAGCTTGTAGACATTCTGCTCATTACACATTCTGCATAATGAGTAGCCTACTTTTACTTTTGGTACTGTAATTACATATTGTTGCCAATACTTTTTCCTGTAGACTACATTGTTAATTCCGGACTTTGTAACAGAATATTTCTATATCGCATTGATACTTTTACTTAAGTTAAACATTTGGGTAGCCTACTTTTTACACAACTGCATGACGCTATCATCCTCGATTTTAAAACAATATTTTATCCGGCGGGAATGATGCTATCTATTAGTACTATAGCCATGTTGTCATTTTACTGCTATTACAGCTCACATTTTGTAGCCTGGCGAAGCCCGACGTTATATCTGTGTTCATTCCTTCCATACTGTGGAAGGAATGAACACAGATATAACGTCGGGCTGGAAGGAATGAACACAGATATAACGTCGGGCTTCGCCAGGCTACACATTTTGTGCTGTGATCAATAATTGCATGTAGTCATGTAGAACTCACTCACAGTAAATGATGGGACAATACTTCCATGTTGATGCACTTTATTAATGTACAATTCACAGTAAAAATTAAGGTGCAGTTAGTGCAACTAGTAATAGTACATTTCAATTTAAAATGAAGTGGCAGTAAAGACGCAGTAGCAGCAAAGTTGCAAAAATACAGTAGGCTACACTATATAGTCTACAGTAGGCCTATATCTTCAGCAGCAGTACAATATGGAACTGCGTAGCTTTTTAGCAGCAATGTCAGTGTGCAAACAGCATTATGTAGGTACAGATAATAGCTAAAAGGTAAAAATACAGTAGGCCTACACTATAGTCTATACAGTATATCTTCAGCAGCAGTACAATATGGAACTGCGTAGCTTTTTAGCAGCAATGTCACAGTGTGCAAACAGCATTATGTAGGTACAGATAATAGCTAAACGGTAAAAATACAGTACACTATATACAGTATATCTTCAGCAGCAGTACAATATGGAACAGTGTAGCTTTTTAGCAGCAATGTCACAATGTGCCAACAGCATATGTAGGTATCTTGCATCGCAGGTATCTTTTGCAGCAGTGTTAGACTCCAAATAGTCACAACTTCACTTGTGGGTGATTATCTTCCACAGAATGAGCCAAATTGTGGTGTGGAAATACTTTTCGTTTCTTGTTTGCGGAGTAGGGATGGTCAGTGCTGCTACTCTGTGACCGTGACAGAGTTGCCAGAGATAGCCGCCTCTTACACGAACCGCCGGGCACATATAATCATATACTTAGGTATATATTACATTATATAGCCAACATTGCAGACCTACATTTAACAAACGAGCTTCATACCTCATTGAAATGGTGAATTCAGATAAGACGCGGATTCAGCGTTGATTGATGCGATCCTCTCCGTTCTCCTCCAGCAAAGTCCTCCTGTTGCGAAGTTCAATCTCCAAGTGGCGTGCGCGTCTGTTCAGTATGCGTGTATGTGTGCGAGCGTGCACTACTACTACTGTGTGGAGTGCGTGTGCGTGTGCGTGTGCGCTGTGTTTATGTGTGCATGTGTGCGACTTGCTTGTGAGAGGCGGAGACCTTGCTACGCAATCTACGCAGGGAAGCGAGTCAGTGGGCGTGGTCTGGGACAGAGCGGGGAGGCGGGTGCGGGGGGGGGGGGGGCTAGGCGTAGCGGAGCAGAAATGGGAGGCACGCGGTACTACCAGTTCACTGGTACAAGGTCTACTAAAAGGAGATCCATGAAAAGACTAAGCTTATTTCCACTGGAAACCATTGAAGTATCTCATATAACATTGAATGACAGACAAATAGAACACAGTACTATGCAGTAGATATGTAAAGAAAAACAAAATAGAAGACAGTAAGTCTAAACAAACAGTATAAGAAGGGGCAGGGGAGGGTAGGGTTGGGCTAGGTTCTTTTTTTTTTACCAGTTGCGAACGGCTGCTGCCTGTAAGTGGTTTTTCAGGGCAATTTTAAAGGATGCTAGTGATCCACACTCCTTTGTGGCCTTCGGTAAGGCTTTCTACATTTTGGTGGTATAGCAGAAAAAAGAGTTTGACCCTTTGTTGGTTTTGACTCTGGGTTGAAAGTGATCTGTGGCGCTGCCTCTGGTGTTGTAATTATGGACATCCTTAATGTTTATAAAGTATTTTGACAGGTACTTGGGTATCATAGTGGTGTAGTGTATCTTGTACACCAGGCCCATTGCAAGTTGCTGTACTCTGTCATCTACTCTGAGCCACCCCACTCTTAACTGGTGAGTAGCGGTGAGGTGAGTCTGATAGGGAAGGCTAAGCAGGACCCTAATTAGTTTATTTTGGGCTGTTTGGAGTTTAGTTTTCAGGGCTTGTGGGGCGTCACGATACCATACGTGGACTCCGTAGTCAAAGAGGGGCTGGATTATTGCACCAGCTATGGTCTTCAGTGTGTTGAAATTGACCATCGGGGCGATCCTCTGTAGGAAACGAGTTCGTTGGTTGATTTTATTTATTACTTTAGAAGTCATCTTTTCGCTGGAAAGATTAGCTTCAAGGATACATCCTAAGTAAGAGATTTCATTTTTTCGTGTTATGACCTTGTCACCCACTTTGAGTGAGTAGGAGTGAAAGGGCACATATTTGTTCTTACAAATGTTCATGTTTCATTCATGTGGAAAGTGGGTGTGGTGTGGTGTGGAGGGAAGCCAGTAGGCCTACTTTTACTTTACTGGTGTATTTCAACATTTCTGTATACTTTTACTTCTATTTCACTACATCTCAGGGGCAAATATTAAACATTTTACTCCACCACAATTGTTTGACAACTTTAGTTACTAGTTACTTTGTAGATTCTGATTATTATTACAAAACACACTGACTAACCACTTCAGCCTTATATAGCCTATATTTTGGCCATTTGAAAATAGCATGTGAAATGGGACTTTCTCCACAATGAGTACTTTTACTTTTAGTCTTTAAGTATATATTGATGCCGATACTTTTACTCAAATACATTTTGAATTCTGGACTACTTACTTTACTTGTAAAACAGAGTATCTCTGCATTGCAGTATTGATACTTTTACTTAGGCCAAGTACAAACTAGTACTTTTTCCACCACTGCTTATTCCACTATCTTTGATCTACTTTCCTCCTACATGCAAACCTCAAGAGTCAGACATAAACTACTGTAAACAAAATATAAAAGCGATTAAGTTAACACCATTCTGGACGTTTATGCACGCATATGCAGCCTCGAAGAGTGACATAAATAAAATAACCGTGTCCAAAATATAAAAAAAAAAAAAATTCAACGGATTCAGAAGGAATATTGTTTACCAGCCGTCTTCCTGCACTGTGTTTAATTCCACTGTGTCTGTGTGTGTGTGTGTGTGTGTGTGTGTGTGTGTGTGTGCGCGTGCGTGCGTGCGTGCGTGCGTGCGTGCGTTCGTGCGTTCGTGCGTTCATGTGTGCATGCTTGGTGGCTGGGCACCACAGCTCTATCGGGTTCAGCTCTATTGGCACAATGTGTGTTGATTTGTTTGCAGGTATGTCGTAGACCGCATGCCCATATAGCTGGGCAAGCTGAACACATTGTCCCGCCCTTTGCTGCGGTTGCAGCCAATAGCCTTCACCACCCCGGTCCCGGAATCCAATTCTAAAGTTTGAAATGAACAAGGCTATAGCGATTCAGGGCTTGATAAGGGCCAGGGATGTTGGGCAAAGGGGCACTTTGAGGCAAAAGGGGAGGTGCCCAAGCACCCAAGCGTCCATTCAAACGTCCATAATATAGCTCTTATCAGCGTATATAGGACTAGACTTCCAGGCCACGTTGCAGCCTGATTTATGCCTAAGAATCTAGGTTTCTTTTAAATAGGGCTTGAGTTTTACCTTTCTTTCTGACACGATGACTGTATCCTGCCACCTGCTCTGCTGCCAACCAAGAACATATCAATGTCCCCTTAAACAATATCTTTATATTATATAATTATTTTAATAATCATGTCATGATGTATCAGCTTAAGGAAATGCATCTCAGGTTCATAATCATTCCCCTAAAGGGAACAAAGCTGTGTGTGTGTGTGTGTGTGTGTGTGTGTGTGTGTGTGTGTGTGTGTGTGTGTGTGTGCGTGCGGGCGTGCGTGTGTGTGTGTGTGTGTGTGTGCGTGTGCACATGTCATTCAGAAGAAGGGCAGTAGGCCATCAAAGGAGGCAATTTAATTCCACTTTGTCAACAAACACATTTATTCTAAAGGACAGGGTTACATGTGAGCCTGCAGCGTATTGGAAAGGGCTTTGCTCCTTTTGGAGGTAGTGAGTATATATATATGAGACAGCTGTGAGCTGTGTCACTAATGAGTCTAGCTGTGTGCTGGGTTACTAGACAGCGAAGTTAGTTTGTTCTGTGTCACTAGAAAGTGAAGTTAGGTCTGTGCAGAGTCACTAGTCAGTGAGTCTAACTGTGTTCTGTGTCACTATAGTCAGTGAGGTTCAGGATGAAGGCTTGCCGTGCTTTGCTGTTGGTCCTGTTCTGTGTGTGTGAGGCTGACCCTGACGTCTAGCTCCGTCTGACCCATGAAGGAGGACCAGGGAACAGAGTTGGAGCTGACCCTGGACCATCACGACCACCACGGAACCACAGACACAGAAGACACAGGTGAGGAGGATTGCTTTTACAGCACTAGATGTTCAGGCTGCTATGCGGCATTCAAACCTATAGTCTTACAGTATGTTGTGCAAATAAGAGCAATGTTCACCAACGGCAACGTATGTCAATTTGAAGTGCTAAACACTGCTATAACACTGAAGTATGTCCATTTGAACTGTTAAACACTGCTATAACACTAAAGTATATATTGTAGGTGTTCAAATACAGGGAAGTGTCTGTGTAATTTTGAGACTCAAGTTGGTATGAGGACAGTATCAATAATAATCTGTATCTGGAAATCTGATTTGTACTTTGTATTGTAAAATGTGTCAACATTTGCATACATGTCGCCTTTGATGTCCACGGATGGCTGTGCCTCCAGTAGATGGCACTCCCAACACAAATACATGGATCTCTGAGTCGACTCAAAATTAAAGGAGTAGTTCACCCCCAAAATGACTTTTTTTCTATTGATTACTCATGCCATGGAGAGTAGAGTTCACAGAGTTTTTGTCACATTCCTAAGACAAAAATGTGATAACAATACATTTACCCCCATTGATTCCGGGTCCCCATCCGGAATCAATGGGGGTAAATTTACTAGTCTAGTGTGAATAAGATTTGTATCCGGCCATCCAATATCCGGACATTGTGAACAATTCAGTGTGCAGTGCTTGAACTTCAGACCAGTTCATGGCTTACAAAAGCCTGGACGCCTACATGTTCTTCAGGGCTGGTTGGGTGAGAGAACCGCTCTCAATAACCTCCATGTCGTCTGTGAGAGGGTAAGTTTATATTAGGGCCTATTTGTTTAGCAGTTTTCAGAAATATGTAACTGTTTGCAGGCCAGGGCTATACTACTGTGGTTGCATTAATATGCTAAAGTGCGCACGTCACTGCTGCTGCTGCTATAATAATCTATCGCCGTAAATGTGATTTCAACTGCTCGAAAACTATGAATAACAAATGTGCTGTTGAACTAACCCACACCGGTGCAGCCGCGCCGATACACCGCTGTTCTATTTTTTCCAGTGTTGGCGCGCGGTGGAATGATTTTTTATTTATTTTTTCATCCGGTTATTCCGTGGACGTGGCTAGCAGGTCTCTGTCCGGGGATCCTCCCACCATGGCTCAGTGCCTACGTGACTTGTGGCATGCCATGCAGACAGAAGAAGGGAGAACAACGAATCAACCTGAAGCCGTCGTCGCAATGCCTGGGGCTAGCGCAGAAATGGACGAGGAGAAACTGATAGATGAAGTCCAAAACTATCCCGAATTATACAATCCCCAACATGCCAACATTACAAAAATAATTAAAAAAAAAAAGAGAACGCCTGGCGAGCCATTGCTTCGGAGGTTGGTGCTTCAGGTAGGAAAACGTTATTTTGTGTACTTTTTTAAGCTAGGCTCTAGCTAGTCTAGTTGCTATGCTAACATTAATAGTGCAGATTCTGCAGAAACTAGACCATGCACCATGCGCGTTTGCAACTAGCTAGGCTCTAGCTAATCTGGTTGCTATGCTAACGTTAATAGTGCAGAAACTACACCATGCACAATGTGCATTTGCAACTAGCGTTAGCATAGCAACTAGACTATCTATAGCCTAGCTTGTTGCAAACGTGCATGGTGTAGCTTCGCACATGGCCTAGCTTCAATCTGCACATTACGTAAGCCACCAGCTAGGTTTACTAGGGTATGACATATATTTCAGGAAATAAATGTAATTCGCAATGCTGTAGTTTCTGCAGTTTTGACAAAAATGGTGTACACAGTGTTGTACCCTCGTCTTTTTTTTTCCAGCTTTCTAATTAATCGTTGAAAGCAAAAAATAGTGTTTGTTGTCCTGATTCCTCACAAGCCGGGGTGGCTTTGTCAGAGGCTTAAAATACGTTTAAATAAATACTTTATGAAATGTCTATGGATGAAATGCATGGGGAAAATGCGACCGGAGTGGGACCAGTAAACCACTTCCGCTGCTCTATGGAGAGGCGTCAGCACCATGGACTATGAGGGAGTAGTGAGGGAGGCATGTGCCTGGACACATTGTGCACCACATGCATATATCAGATCCACAACCCCCCCCCCACAGTTAATACAATTATTCTTATTGATTTCATTCTAACTGAAGGCTTGTCTTTTCACAGATGCAGCCAGCCAGTCATCACTGACCCCTGCTGGAGAGAGGAGGGAGTGCATGTATTTCCAGTTTGCTTTTAAGTAGCTCAATGATCAGTTAAACAACCTTTTTTCACAGACATGTCTTTTCAAACAACATGTTAACAGTCCAGACATTAGCAGAGGATTATGGTTATTATTGTGGGTGTTTTACGGTTTGCAACCCTTCATCAAATCACATTTTATTAGAGTTAGAGAAATTAGAGAACAAATAAATATGAGTCAGTGAAAGATCTGTCAAGGACAGAATCAGAGGTGAATGGAAAAGTCTTACCTAACGTTACTGGTTACACTTAAATGTTTGTGAAAAAAGGTCTTTAGCACAAATCATTTCTATAATCATTTATATCATGTGAGAGTTTGAGTTGCAATCAGCCTAGTCTTTTCTTGCCCTCTGTATAATTCTCTCTCTCTCTCTCTCTCTCTCTCTCTCTCTCTCTCTCTCTCTCTCTGACAGACCACACACACACACACACACACACACACACACACACACACACACACACACACACACACACACACACACACACACACACACACACACACACACACACACACACACACACACTTTCTTTACCATGACCCTCTAACCCATCCAGGATGTAAAATACAGGCTGCTGTGCTGATTTACTTTAGTGCTGATTTATTTTAAATAAGTGTTATTTTATTTTATTGTATTTATTTTTTGAAAAAAACCTCTGACTTGTCTGTAAAAGCCTTAGTAGTACTAAGTTAGTATCCACTATCCACAGGCAGCACTGTTTTTGTATGTTATGTGCTACTGAAAGAAATGCACTGAAAGACTTAGTCCTGGACTTTGTCGTTGCTGCTTGTTTTATTTTTCTATGTTATTATGTGCTACTGAAAGAAATGCACTGAATGTTATTGGCTAAACTTGAAAAGAAAGTGAAATGTGCGGCAGTTGTGCCATGTTCTGGTAAAGCAATGCCATTTAATGTGTTACAGCCAGAAAGTGAGGAACATCTGATGAGAAAATAAAAAAACAACATAATTTAAAGACATTGTTTTGTATTATTAATTGTACTCGTATCGGTACTCGGTATCAGCGAGTACTCACAATGAAGTACTTGTACTCGTACTCAGTCAGCAAAAAAGTGGTATCGGGACATCCCTGGTAAAGACCACACCATCAAACAATATCAGTTGGGTTGTATTTATTGAATAGAATAATTGAGGGACGGAGTAATGGGGATGAGAGGTTAAAAAGTTCTGAATAACAAACTTCATTTAATTGGTTTTAGTAGTTTTTCTTACGGTTTAAATAACCGTAAGAAAGTACATACATTCTTTGTTCAAGTTTAAACTGTTAAAGTTTAGAATATCACATGGGTCAACTTACCCCTTTACTTGGATCAACTTAACCCTCATATGGGGCAAGTTGAACCAAATGACAGGTCTGTTTGTTTTTAATAAGTCATGTTTGTATGGTCCTTTGTCATAGACACTTACTTATAATTTCAAATGATAGCAGACATCCTGAAATATGTCTAGATGTTTTTAATTTACGGCCATCTCACTTTTTCTTGCTTCCAGGGCAAGATAAGCACAAAGTGGTTCATCTTACCCAGTTCTCCCCTACTGTACTTTCGGTCAGACCATGACAAAGTCACATACATATGCATCACATTTAAATGATTTTTTTTAACTATCATCATCAATATCTAATATCAATGCATGGTCTTTGGTCAGGTGTCTGCCCTTGACAAAACACAGATAACCTTATTGCACGTTATTTTTCACATAAAATCTAAGATAAAATAGCCTTTCTTTGACTCCGAAATGAGACAACAGGGAACAATCCTGACAAATTATACACTGGGGAAATATATTTGATGGTGCTGGCGGGCCGCTTATAATACAATTTAGGAATGCAGCCCTGGCCTGGGCCGTATAACATTTGTCCTCAGGACGCATTTGGCCCCCGAGACGGACTTTGGACACCCCTGGCATACACTTATTGTTACAAAAAAAAGACAGAATATTTATTATCATAGATGTTCTGCTTCTACATCTTGGTGGCACCACAACCCATGATGGCTTTCTTAGTATTTCTCTCAGGTTTCAAAAGCATCAAATAACACTTTGGTCCAAACAGCACCAACACAAGGCCAAAACTAGACGCTAAAATAGCAAACACCTCCACGACATCTGCATATTTGCCTGGAGAGCTGATATATGCCGGGATGAAGGCGATCCACACGGCACAGAAGATCAACATGCTGAAAGTGATCAGCTTGGCCTCGTTGAAGTTGTCTGGAAGATTCCTTGCCATGAATGCTAGGATGAAACTGAGGAGAGCCAGTAAACCAATATAACCCAGCAACACTGCAAAACCAACTGCTGATCCCAAATCACACTCATAGACTATCTTATCACTTTCATATTGTGTGTTTTTATGAGGAGTTGGTGAGGCAGAAACAAGCCAGACGATGCAGATTATTCCCTGGACGGCAGTAAGAACCAAAACGGTTCCTCTCTGCTGCACGGCACCGAAAAACCTCATGATGTCTGCTCCTCCAGGCTTGGAGGCCCTGAACACGGCCAACACCACCATAGTCTTTACCAGGAGGCAAGACACGCACCATACAAACGTGATACCAAACACTGCATGTCTCAGCTGGCAGGTCCACATTCTGGGACGACCAATGAACAGAAGAGAACACAAGAAACACAGTTTGAGTGACAGCAAAACCTGGAAGCTGAGTTCTGAGTTGTTGGCGCGCACCATGGGAGTGTCTCGATGGTAGATGAAGATTCCCAGGACAACGGCGCAGACAAGTGTGCCCAGCAATGACATGGTCGTCAAGGCGATACCCAGGGCCTCGTGGTAGGAGAGGAACTCCACAACCTTCGGGACACAGCGGTCACGCTGGGGATTGGACCAGAAGTACTCTGGACAACTGGTGCACTCTGTAGAGTCTGTCAAAGACAGCAAGGACAAGTAAAGTATTGTCCTAAAGAAAACCTGCATTGTTGCATCCTATTCTACTACAATATCCTATTAAGTGGAGAAACCTCTATCCTTCCTTCTGTCTGTCTGTCTTCAAACAGTCAGTAGACCTATCGATCTGAGCTTGCTCATGGACATTGACTTTTATTGGTATTTCTTGGACCTGTAGCCTCGTAAACCAGACTCTCTCCTCAGAAGGTAGGAGGAGTCTAGTTTACAAGGCTAATGGATCTGTAGAGACAGTTGCAAGTACACTCAAAGTGTGGGTGTGAGCATCCTAGTAATGCAAACTAACCGGTCTGATTGCTGATCTCTCCCTCAGAACAAGCGATGCAGTCAAAGCAGCAGACAGGTTCTCCTTTTCTTAAGGCCTTCCAGGTTCCAGGGGAACAGCTCTCACTGCACACTGACCGAGGAGGCTGCAGAGGATATTATATATGATCAATCTGCAATCTCAGTCTAAACTAATTACCGGTACATTCACATGAGAACAACATTAGTCATTTCAGGAAGCTGAAGTTGCCTTTGTGGATTCAAAGCTCCAGAAGATTCTGTCTTCATCAAGGATGAGTTCTTCATCTCCGTAGGCTGACTTCTTGAACACACCTACATTTTGAACCTCTACACTTCCATCGGGGAGCCAAGCCCAGTTCACAACATCAAAGATCGGTAAAACATCTCCGTTCTCATCAAACGATACATCTTCCCCAGATGGTGTGGTGAAGTTCACCTTATCCAGGTAATGCACAAGCTAGAACGTATGTATAAGATATGACACCCTTGCAGTATTTACAAAACAATATAAATGTTTCATTGGTTTAGTTTTAAAACTAACTTTTTTTTAAAAGTTAGTTTTAAATATAAATCTATGAATGTCTCTTTGTCTATCTGTGCTGGTTATTATGTTGTTAAATTACAGTAAATGCAAAATGCAAAATGCAAAATTTAACAAAATGGTCACTTTAACAAGGTATTATAATTATATTCTCCACACTTGTATTCTCCCCATCTTAACAAAGTGGTATATTCCCAGGTTCCGCAGGTCAGCTGCACAGGTGCAATGCATTATTATTGTTAATTGTGGCACGTTTACTAACATGCCAAGTTAAGCCCAAGAAACCTTAAAAAATAAAATGTACTTCTTAAAATAAATGTATCATGCCTGTTGCTAAGGTATGGCAACATGACTGGTGTCTTGCACGCGTGTGAAGGCGCGCGCGCAAGACACCAGTCATGTTGCCATACCTTAGCTTTTGCTGAACTGACGCCACTGGTTGAAAAGTGTGAATTCATATCATACCTGCCATGGCTGCATAGTCTGCAAGCTGGCACAGTTGTGCCCAGTGAAGGGCCCTGTTCCTGGCACACACTGCAACATGTCATGGAAGGCATGGGCCAGAATATACACAGCCTTGTACAAATTATACTCTCGCCTCAGGTATGACACACCCAAAAAGGATGTTTTTGACAGGTCCTCTTGTCCAGTACACAGCACTACACCATCATCCAACAAAGATGGCAGAACATCCAAAAAGGTACACCCAAACGTCTTCTCCCAAAACTCCCTCAACTGAAGACACCACACCATGATGACACCATGTGAATTACTTTACTTTATTGAGAAAATATTTCATTGGAAGGTGAAAATCTGGTCAATGGACATTTCTATTGAAAAGATCTGTAGAGGGGCGCTGTGGAATACCTGTGGGGTCTGGACAGTGCCAAACCGAAATAAACTTGGCTCCTTATTAGAGTATCCTAATATACCCTAATATAACTAAACACTATGGACGAGAGCTATGGATGGCAATATCACTTGATGTTGATCCCCTTCCCCATTTGCTCATATTAGGACATGATGTTTTGTAGGAGGAAGCATTCGACGTTTTGTAGGCGGAAGCATTCCGACGAGGAAACGCAAGATTCCGAGACAAGCTTGAGTAAACACTTCTTTATTGGATAAATATGGGCTAACGCATCCAAAGGAGGTTCCGAACGGTAATAGAACCGTTGCACAAATGAGGTGAACACCTTGTATTTTGCATTTGTGCATGTTTCGAGCAGTTAGGGAGGGGTCGTTTGTTATTGAGGGGTGCTACTGGAGAAAATGTATAAGCCCCGATATAAAATGCCATGACCCTCCCTCTCAATTTGGGGAAAAATCAATGACCCTCCCCAAGCATTAAAAAAAAAGATTGACCCTCCCCTACAACATGACATTTACCACAGTAAAAGTATGCCTAAAACCTAAACTTATAGTTATTCCTAACCAGTGGCAAGGTCAGAACAGAGAAGCAAGTTCTGGGTGGGCACTGCAATTATTATCTTTTTTTTTTTGGGGGGTTTTACTGTAAATTATTGGGGTTTTTTTAGGGTTAAAAACGGGTGCGGGCGGCAGCAGCAATGAACAATAATGAATAGGCTAATATAATGCATTGAGATCCCAGCTGCACAGCCTGCACTTCATCCCTAAAACACATTTCCAAATATAAACTAACACACCCTCCAAACTAAAGTAACACACAGTGAGTAGCCTACCGGTACTTAGTGTAAAAGTCAAAATGGACACCACAAAAAAGGTTAGAAGTTCTCACAGGTTGAGAACAGGACGAGAACAGGTTATTTGAAATCTAGGTTACAGATAAAACAGTTGACACATGTGCACAAGACAGAAGGCTTGTAACAGCTGCCATTCATTTTGTGCTGTTGATTGCCTCATTTGCCTGTGGTCAAATCTGAGTCAAATGCACATTTTCAACAAGCGATCGTTAACCTAATGTTACATGAATAGTTGCCTGGCAGTGTTACCGGACTATTTTTAATTAAAAATTGCATGACCCTCCCTTGAATTCAAAGTGAAATCAGCAGACCCTCCCTAGGACTGAAATTAAAATAGCATGACACTCCTCTTTTTTCCTCCAGGGGGTGCTTGTAGAGTGAAAACGTCTTCAAAATAAAAGTTCTCTACATGACTTATAATGTATGGTGTGTGCCTGTGTGGAGTTATTAGGTATTGTTAACCCTTTTTGTAACAGTGTTAAATAGCAGTGATGTTACTAGGTTTTCAATGTAATGGGTCCCGGGACCCACAGGTGGTCATTCAAATGGGTCCCAGAAAAGTTTTATGAGTCCTCAATACAATGTTTTCGAGCGCTGTGAGCTTGTAGATCGGCTATTTTCAAAATGTTTGCCTATTTCTTATATTTATTTTTTACGATTTGGCTAATGTTTGAACTTAGAACTACTAAAACTACTAAAACATGTGCCCCTAATGAATTTGGGCGCGCAAAATGGCGTCGGACGTCGGTGGAATCAAAACATTGACGTTTCTATCGCCTGTTTAAGACTTTCTACGTGGATTTTATTTGTGTTAACGTAGGGTAAAGTAGGATGCTTTCACCCATGAACAATGGTGGTGTCTGTGGAATTTTAAAATGTTTTTCTCCAATGGAGGCGCATCCCCGGGACCCCAGGACCATGACATGAATGAGTCCCTGGGTGACTTGAATGCGGGATGCGCACGTAATGACATCACTGAAATAGTTCTATATTTTGACGGTAATCATTGAGTGTTTGTTCAGTAACAGTGTTAAAATAGATCTATATTGTGATGGTAATCATTACTATTATATAGTGTTTGTTCATAACAGGGTTATCCTGTCTGAGTTCTCTATCCTGACTGGATAAAATTGGCACCCCGACCTGAAAATGAATTTAATGTTTAATAATGAGCTGGAGACATGGAGACTTACTGAACAAACACTCCTATAGCAATGAGTACTACTGTATAAGATTCAGAATATAGAGCTATTTAAAGTTATACCATGTAACTTTTTTTATAAAAAAAAATCATAAAATTGTTAAATTGCTAAAGTTTTAGAACACCAACTCCGTTAATGTCATCCACTAAAGCCTTCTGTAAATATGTTTTCTATGATTCTGACCGGGGACCGGATTTCGCGGCAAAATCATCATCACACTACCGGCCAATCACAGCGAGGGTTATACACTGCCGGCCAATCACAGCGCATCTTGAAGTGGGGTCGCTATGGCGGCCATATTTGTAGTCGCCCGTGTGTCTCTATACTCAAAAGGTAATCTCGCCTACCAGGCAGGGTGAAGCAGTCCGTTTCTCCGGAATGCCTGAACGCACAGGAACCAGGGACCCCTCTAAAGATCGATCTCGGCGAGGTGGAGGCAGACGCGGGGTGTGAAGGTACGAAAAACGGCCGAAAGACGCGGACGCGACCGCGGTTTGCTATAGGGCTAATGACCACTAGTTGAGCATCTTACACAGTATAGCTTTAACACTTATTTTTAAACAAATAAAATCTACCTTTGGAATCTGAATGAAACTAAAGACTCACTAAGGTGTTGTTAGGTTCGTTGTCGGGATGTATTCTCATCAGGAAGTCCCTCAGACCTGGCATGTCCCCACTATGGATGTCCAAGCCCAGGTGTCCAGACATGTAGGGCCTGTATAGTCCATGGGCCCGACGGGTTGTCGGTATCAAAAAGGTGGCAAAGGTTACCATGCATTTTTGAAAAGCTCTATATCTGTAGATTATATTTTGGTATGATAACCCTTTCTTAGACCCAGCTAAATTGGTGTTATCAGCCTCTAAAGTTGGTGTCCCATTAACATTACATTACAGGACAAAAGGTAAAAATATTAATCTGCTTTTAGTAGCATAAGAGGGGTCAAACTAGGGGGTTTTCATGATGCCGAATCCATTGCAAGCATCTGTTTTGCACAAAAAACATTCCTTGGGCTATAAATGGCCTCAGAAGACAATGCATGTATGGGTGTGCATTCATGTTATTCGGAGGCCTTAGGGTTTTATTTCTCATGCTAATCAGTCTAAAAGCGCCAAATTTTGCACAGATGTAGCCCAGGGCATTATCTAATGATTTAGCTAGGGCGCCCGAGTCGGTGACCTTCGGGCTCCAGAAAACATCCACAAAACTCAGAAAAGTGATGACTCATCACTTTTCATCACTAAACCATTGTTTTTCTGGAGCTGTGGCGACCCCAAAGGTCGCCGACTCGGGCACCCTAGCTAAATCATTAGAGCATGCCCTGGGCTACATCTGTGCAAAATTTGGCGCTTTTAGACTGATTAACACGAGAAATAAAACCCTAAGGCCTCTGACTAACATGAATGCACACCCATACATGCATCGTATTCTGAGGCCATGTATAGCCCAAGGAATGTTTTTTGTGCAAAACAAATGCTTGCAATGGATTCGGCATCATGACAAACCCCTAGTTTGACCCCTCTTATGCTACTAAAAGCAGATTAATATTTTTACCTTTTGTCCTGTAATGTAATGTTAATGGGACACCAACTCTAGAGGCTGATAACACCAATTTAGCTGGGTCTAAGAAAGGGTTATCATACCAAAATATAATCTACAGATATAGAGCTTTTCAAAAATGCATGGTAACCTTTGCCACCTTTTTGATACCGACAACCCGTCGGGCCCATGGACTAGTAGGAAGGCTTCTGGGTTTCAGGGAATGTCACGAAATTGGAGTACCACGTCAGACCTGTCACATTCTGCTCTATCACCTAATGGGCGAAATACAATTCAGTAGCGAAGTGTGATGTCACTTGAAATGGCGTGAAATGTCGCCCTCTACAGGGTTCATGCTGGTATTGTTTTGTATTCAAATCGCCATTGGGGAATTTGCGATCACCGCATATAAGAACTGTGTTAAAAATATAAACACACCATGCTCTCGGATTGACCCAAATGGATATGAAGCATCGACTAAGGTGGAAATGTACAGATTTACCCAAAGAGTAACACAATATATCCCAGATTCCCCAATGGCGATTTGAATACAAAACAATACCAGCATGAACCCCCTAGAGGGCGACATTACGCACAAATGACGACATGGCTTCGTTTCTCTATTATACCGTCGCTATCGGGTGGAAACTTTTCACGCTTCAAATTGAAAAGTGGCAAAAAGAACTACAATTTCAAAGTGGGTCGCAAATCGGATACTTTAGATACTTTTGTGGGACATTGTACAGTATAGCCTACGTGGAAAAAAAATAAGAAAATTAGAGATAACAGGTTTCTGCCCGACAGTGACGATATATTGATGAATATTATTACTTCTTAGGGAAACCTTGTACGGTATGTCCAAAAGAGTAATGGAAAACAAAGAACCTTTGTTCCATTGGATCCAATGTAGTTATTATAAAAAGTAAAAACACTGAGGGCCTTCATAACAATTTGTTTCAATTTGTAAAATCTCAACACAGCCCCCCCCATTAAAAGGCCACCAGAACCATTCGCCTTGTGTTTTCAGTGAATCCATCATGGTTAAAAGTAAAACACGTGGACGGATAGAGATTTTCGCATTCATTGTTAGATGCTTACAACATTTCATTCCTGCTTACAATAAACGTGCCAAAAAAAGAAGCTTGCCTTGAGTACTGTATGACTCGACTCATGTCCAGAACTGTGACTTTTCAGGATTCTAATTCAAAAGTATCAAAAGTTGCAGATCTACAAGCGATCCACAGGATCTACAATGCATTTCAAGCTTGTAGATCTGCTACAACATGGAGATAAGAGTTTCCCGCATGGCAGCAACAACGTCTAAATTCAGATCGTACCCCCATTGGGAACTCCATGAGTTCAGGCAGATAGTTTGCAAGATAAAAGACCACACGAGCTGTGGATTCCTTCATGGCGGTGACGACCCTCTGCAGGACAGCAAGGTTGGGCTTCATAATCTCCACGTATGCCAGACATCCCAGACCGGTACGCTCCAGCTCTGACCGGATGGTCTTGGCGACAATTTGGCCCTCATCGGTATCGCTGACCACCAGTCCTACCCAGGTCCACCTGAACCGCCTTATCATCTGGACGATACCTCGCATCTGATTGGACGAAGCATGGAGGGACATTTCATTATAGTCAGGGACCCACAGGCCCAAAAGCCCAAGGAATGGAGTTGAACCTATGATGTCATGCCGTACTTTTGATTTCTGTTTTATCTATTCATTTGGTCATTAAGGTCCACAGAATGAGAGGTCTGCTCTGCCGGGAACATCACGAAAAAAAGTTATGGCCATTTGTATATTCACTGTCCCTTCAACTTCTCTATACAGGAAAAGAACAATATTAAAAAAAGAAGAAAAAAAACTACTTTAAGTAGCACATTTTGGGTGACTGGGTCCCGGCTATTAGGCTATTAGATCAGAGTTGTTGTATGTCACTTTTCTCTCCTACCCCGGATTTGAACCTGGTTTTACCATTGAGCCAATAGAGCCTGCCTGCTTGTCCTGTGTCTAGGTGAGACGTGACTTTTGACACGATCTAAAATTTAGATCTACCAGCAGATCAGTGGTAACCAACCAGTAGATTATGATCTACTGGTAGATCTAAATCAGTGGTAACCAACCAGTAGATTATGATCTACTGGTAGATCTAAATCAGTGGTAACCAACCAGTAGATTATGATCTACTGGTAGATCTAAATCAGTGGTAACCAACCCGTAGATTATGATCTACTGGTAGATCTAAATCAGTGGTAACCAACCCGTAGATTATGATCTACTGGTAGATCTAAATCAGTGGTAACCAACCCGTAGATTATGATCTACTGGTAGATCGCTAAAGGTATCACAGTAGATCACAGGCTGCCTGTGATGTCTCCTCTCCCAATACACAAAATGTGCCTGTGTGTGGCAAGCAGAGTTTGTGTATTGGGAGAGGAGACGACAGACGAACCCTGTGCCTTCATTTCAATGAAACTTCCCTTTCTGAAAACTGTGAGCCAATCAGATCTCTGTAAAATGGTGGATTACTCCCACAATTAAGCCCACAGAGTGAGTGTTTACAACTTTTTTTCTTTTTGTGATCTGCCTTCATGGATGGAATGGGAAGGAGGAACTGAAGTCGATAGGTAACGGAATGTTGTGTATTAGCGGACGTGACTCACAAACTCACGGACATGAGGTGGACGTTTTCATACTACTAACAAAAAAGGTCAAACTAAGACACACTCAACTAAAATAAAACCAGTAAGACTCCCTAATCGGGAGATAAGCGACCGTCAGGTCGCAGTGTGATTTTAGGGCAAAATGTGTAGGAGCAGTGTCCTAAAATGTGTTTAAAAAAATCAGCCTGATGGTGGCGCTATATGGGACAGATCAATGTTGATGGCATGAGTGTAGACATACTGTGTACCGATTTGCGTGATTTTAGGGCAAAATCTGTAGGAGCAGTGTCCAAAAATGTGTTTGAAAAAGTCGGGCCTGATGGTGGCACTATATGGGACAGATCAATGTTGATGGCATGAGTGTAAACATACTGTGTACCGATTTGCGTGATTTTAGGGCAAACTCTGTAGGAGCAGTGTCCAAAAATGTGTTTGAAAAAATCGGGCCTGATGGTGGCGCTATATGGGACAGATCCATGTTGATGACATGAGTGTAGACATACTGTGTACCGATTTGCCTGATTTTAGGGCAAAATCTGTAGGAGCAGTGGTCCTCCAGGAGTCGGTGGTCCCCGGGAATTCCCTGTGAACAACGTTTGGGTGGTCATTTGGTCATTTTTGTACTTTTTGGCGGCGGTGGAAGGGGGTCCCTGGAGGGGTGGATGTTGTGGAATGTCAGGCAAGGAGTGTGTGTGCAATGTTTGGCATGGATTGGGGCAACGGTGGCGGAGATATGAGTTGGGCAAAAGTGTGACGTGACGGACAGACTGACTGACAGACAGCCGGTGGAGGTTTTGGTAGTAACTGCGACCTGACGGTCGCAATTAAAATACATATATTTTCCATAGTTTCACCTGGAATGCCTCACTTGGCGCTATGCTAATGAAGGAGTGGAGCTGGTGACGGTCTCTCTCATCATAAAGGTAATTGACCTGTAAAAGATACAAAACATCATATTGTTGTAAAATATGGAGATAAGAAACCTCTTATCTAACTTTTTTGGACATAATGGCCGGGTTTCCCAAAGCTACAACTACACCATCATTCAGATTTAACTAAGTGCTTAATAAAGTCTCACACCTGTCTGAATACGGTATGGCATTCTATAATTACCCGTGTCCTCTGTGTTCTTTAATAAAAAGCCTTTTTATCCGATCGCTGTCTGTTTATCTCAATGGGGTTGGTGCGCATGGGGAACGCCAGGAAATACATGGGAAAACAGAAAGCGATCGGATAAAATGTAGCACTACTAGCAACTTGAAAACATCGGCCACTCATAGACATAAGCGCTGGCATGACGGCCAGATAGTGCATGACTGCATTTGGGCTTCACAATACATTAAACATATAAACCCAAGGTGAGACATAAGCAATAATACAGCCCACAGAGACAAAATCATTTAAAACAAGCTGCACGAATATCTCCGTTGCCAGATTTTGTGAATGAAACAAGTGACCAGTCTATGAAAACAAGCCCAACGTTTCGCCACTTGAGCTCTATAACATAAGCCATTTCCTAATAAATAAATAAAACAAATGTTGAAGCAAGCCAAATAAGCAACTACCCTCCAGAACCAAGCCCAAACAAGGAAACCCACAGCTAGAGACCTCACAGGAATACAATACCAAGTCGCTTATAATGAGCAGACATGGCAACACTGTCAACCAGTGTCTACCACCATATGAATGCAATCAAAGTTCGTCGCCGGACGAAGTTTGCCGACTAATGCCAGCAGACTACAACAGGCCGGCAGTTTGGAGCTGTTGGAAGTAGGCTATTTCGTGTAGAGACCCCTTAACACACCATAGACTGAAAAACAACAACGCAGAGGCTTGAAAGATAGCGAACTACGTTACCCATAGAGCTCAGTATGCGCAGAGGCGTGCGCAGCATATCTCGCAGCATGACGTTACTAGGAGGCGAACTCACGCTAGCTGGATGCTAACAACGTGTGGTTAGTAACAACCCACATTAAATACTACACAAGTTATAAGCTGGCAGCTGTCTCTACATAAACAGGCAGAGAGCTCCTGGCTAACGCTGACTGAATGGAATGAGCTATTGCTCATGGCTGCAGAGACGACTAGCAAACAAAGCCACTGATCCTGATGAATTCTATGGTTTCTGAGCTAACTTTAGCAAACGGCCCGACTTGCTAACGCTAAACAGTTCAATAAAATATATGGAACAACTTGAGGTGAGAAATAAACAAACAACCCACAATATACACAAGTTTCCCTTCTCTTTCTGCCGGCAGCCCAGCAATGCTAGTACCAACAGCTGCTTGAACAGCTAATCAATGACCTGGTTAAGTTCCCAAAGCCCAGAGGGAATGAGATCCTCATAATTATGAAACTTGAACCTGTCAAGAATAACAACCACAATCAACCACTGTTCCTGAGCTTAACTTTAGCAACGTTAGCAAAGCCCACAAGCACATTTAAATTAGCTTTAGCAACAAACGACTGCCACATTAGACTGTAGCACTGCAGAATTCAGCTGGCAACATTAGCAATAACAACCATGACCTTGTTGAAGCAGTAGGGGAGAGCGGGGTAAACTGAGACAACTGAGACGCTCCATTTATCTTGGCAATGGAACACATCTGTGGTCATGTGACCATTATATTTTCAAGCCCCTTGAATTTCCCACTTGTCATGAAAAGAGAGACCTGATGCTGTAGAAAACATGCTTTTTTCACAAAAAATTGTTTTTTGCATGTAAAAGTAAAATTTCTTGCTGTCAACATAATCAGCTGTTGTGTCAAAGCAAATTGATGCAGGGAGAACATTTTATATCATACATGTTGATGAACTACCAACTTATAAATCCATGTGATAGATGCTAGCTGAAGATTACCCTGAATTGATAAAAATATGAGAGACAGCCGCTGGCCGCCGCGTCCACGTCCATGGACGCGACCGTGGACGCGTCCATGGACGCGGCCGCGAAAAAAACGTCCGTGGACGCGAGGCCGCGTCCACGGACGCAAACGGCCGGCCGTCCCGGCCGTGGACGCGACCGTGGACGCGGCCGTGGACGCAGACGGCCGGGGACGCGGCCGTGGACGCGGCCGCGGCCGTGGACGCAAACGGCCGGCCGTGGACGCAAACGGCCGGCCGTGGACGGGTCCATGGACGAGGTCGCGAAAAAAAGGCAGCGAAAAAGAAAAAAAAAGGTGTCTATTGTATGTATTTTTTGATGGAGAATTCAAATATGACCTTCTTTTTTGCATAGGACAACTCTAACCTGCATCAATTGGTATTTTATAATTGCCAATTGTACCCTATCCATCTAAAAAACAATTGGATGTCTATTGTATGTATTTTTTGATGGAGAATTCAAATATTACCTTCTTTTTGGGATAGGACAACTCTAACCTGCATCAATTGGTATTTTATAATTGCCAATTGTACCCTATCCATCTCAAAAACAAATTGGATGTCTATTGTATGTATTTTTTGATGGGGAATTCAAATGTTACCTTCTTTTTTAGATATGACAACTCTGACCTGCATCAATTGGTGCATCAACCTACTTACTATCTATCTATCTATCTATCTATCTATCTATCTATCTATCTATCTATCTATCTATCTATCCATCTATCCATCTATCTATCCATCTATTTATTTATACTTCACCTTTAGTCCAGAAGAGAGTTCAGCCTCAGGAACTTGCACACATGGAACTGTGTCATGACTGTGTCATGGAGCTAAAACAGAGCCATGTTAAATACTCACAATGACTCTGATGGACCAATCAGGGTGGTGGTGGGGGGAGGGATCAACAATAGACAGAAACTGGATAATGCTTTGTTAACTGTCCCACCTAAGTCCCTGCTAGTCTGAACAAACATCACCTTCCCTCTCATAACACTACTACTACTACATTTATATAAAGCTGCTCTTGCATTTGAATTCAAGTCTGACACAAGTTAAGGTTAACTTAGGTAGTATTTCATTTTGCTGGCTTTTAGGGTCTGTGTGAGTGTGTAGGCTCACAAATTATTATAATTGTCATTAAGTGACTCTGAGATCTATCCATCCATCCATCCATCCATCCATCCATCCATCCATCCATCCATCCATTTATTTATACTTACTGTTTACATTTTCTATAAATATTTATTTCTATATAAAACTCAGTTGTGTGGAGTTATTGTGTGCCTTTTCTTGTTGCTAAAGAGTCCATTTGTTCACTAGACATTAAGTCAAGGTTACTATTTTGAGTTGAAGCTAAGTGTTTTATTGCTTTGTGGTTTAACATGATTTAAAAGGCAAATTCATTGTTATGGTTACTTTAGAAGACTGCTTTTGCATTCATGAGTTAAGAGAGCCAAGCTAATTCAAAGAGTTAGGTTAAAGGAACACAAAACATGACCTAACTCACAGCTGCCATTGGACAGACAGTTACAACATACTCTTATCTTTCACAGAACAGACAATTATCATTTATTTGATCTATTTGAGACTATGTAGCTGCTCTAGGGGAAATAGAGCATTATATCAGCCTATTCAATTGATAATGACCAATGGGTGCCAGTTTCTAAGTAGTTAAAGCATATTAACATAACAATATATGTGGCCTAGACATGGACATTGCCCAATCAACTCGTAATCTACAGAAATGTCCACCACATCACACAGTATAAAACCTAGTAGGCTTAGTGGATTACCTATGTTAAATCATGTCAGGTTAGTTTGGTTCAAGATTCAAGTATAATAATTTATGAGACAAAAATGTAAACAGCACAAATGTACAATCACATCTAGGCTAGAATGATAACATAAAGTCCTGACTACTCCTTGTTATTGTGGTCCTAAATACTACAATGATTAGTTTGGATGCATTGCTTCTATCATGTCCAATTAAAAATAAATACATTACATACATACAGAAATCTGCCTTCTCCTGTATTGTATTAGTGACATTCATTATAAATAGTAAAATAACAGGACAGAGCAAAAAAGGCCTCTGTTGTGTCTTTATCTGATCACATGCAATCAGACACTCACACTGCACAGCAATACTTTATTACAGGCTCAAGGCCCACAGGGTAAGAAGACCATACATTACAAAGATAATAATTAAAAAAACAACAACAGAGTACATTCACCAAGCCCCAACAGAGCTAAAAAGGCACTCATGCCAGTGGCCTCTAACGGTAGACATGTACCTGACAGAGTTTTCCCCACATTGGTTACAGATATAAGGTTTCTCTCCGGTGTGAATTTGTTGGTGTATTTTGATATGTTCCAGTCTAGGAAAGCTCTTTCCACACTGGTCACAGCAATAAGGTTTCTTTCCAGTGTGATTTTTCTGGTGTGCTTTGAGATGATGAATATCACTGAACCTTTTCTCACACTGGACACAGCAGTATATGGCTTCTCACCAGTGTGGATTTTCAGGTGTCTTTTCAGAGCCGTCTTCAGAGTGAACCTTTTCCCACATTGGTGACAGCAGTAAGGTCTCTCTCAAGTGTGAATCTTCTTGTGTTGTACGAGGCTAGATTTTACAGTGAAACGTTTGCCACAGTGTTCACAGCAGTAAGGCTTTTCTTCGGTGTGAAATCTCTGGTGTACTTTCAGAGCAGCCGTTAAACTGAACTTTTCCCCACATTGGACACAGCTGTACGGTTTCTCTCCTGTGTGAATTCGTTCATGTATTTTGAGATAAGACAATCGAGTAAAGCTTTTCCCATACTGGTCACAGCAATAGGGCTTCTCTCTAGTGTGAATTCTCTGGTGTTCTTTTAAAATCCCCTTTTGAACAAATCTTTTCCCACACTGGTCACAACAATAAGGTTTCTCTCCAGTATGTGAACGCTTATGATCTTTTAATTGTCCAGACGAGCAAAATACTTCCCACATTGTTCACAGCTGAATGGCTTCACTCCGGTATGAATTCTCTGGTCTACTTTGAGATAATAAATTGAGCTGAAGGCTTTTTCCACATTGGTCACAACAGTACTGTCTTGGTTTAACTGAGGACAGCACAGGACAGGGAGAGAAAACACACACCTGATAAGAGCCAGATTCACACATTCATCAGCATTTAAGTAACATCATCATTATTATTGTTGAGTCTGAAAAGAACAATACAATGTGATAGATCTTTACACATCTGACCCATAACATTATTAGCAATTCACATGGTTACTATAATAGGTGAGTCTTCTAGCTTTTAAAAAAAATATATGTCATTAATTCTTTCTCTTACTAAGTGGAACATCCCACTTCTTAATTGTATATTATTTGGAAAGGGTTGAGTAGCAAAATGTTTGCCATAAATTCAATGCTGAGTTGCATTTGTTTTCCTACATTTCCCCTTCAATGTATTATTACAATGTATTTACTATTTCTTACTTAGGTCTACTTAACTTTGTATTTTTACATTATTATATTGATCAACATTAACACATAGTGTGTGTTAGGTTAGGTTAGTTGCAGAGGCCTTTTTTGCAGAGGCCTTTTTTGCTCTGTCCTGTTATTTTACTATTTATAATGAATGTCACTAATACAATACAGGAGAAGGCAGATTTCTGTATATGTAATGTATTTATTTTTAATTGGACATGATAGAAGCAATGCATCCAAACTAATCATTGTAGTATTTAGGACCACAATAACAAGGAGTAGTCAGGACTTTATGTTATCATTCTAGCCTAGATGTGATTGTACATTTGTGCACATTTTTGGCTCATAAATTATTATACTTGAACCTTGAACCAAACTAACCTGACATGATTTAACATAGGTAATCCACTAAGCCTACTAGGTTTTATACTGTGTGATGTGGTGGACATTTCTGTAGATTACGAGTTGATTGGGCAATATCCATGTCTAGGCCACATATATTGTTATGTTAATATGCTTTAACTACTTAGAAACTGGCACCCATTGGTCATTATCAATTGAATAGGCTGATATAATGCTCTATTTCCCCTAGAGCAGCTACATAGTCTCAAATAGATAAAATAAATGATAATTGTCTGTTCTGTGAAAGATAAGAGTATGTTGTAACTGTCTGTCCAATGGCAGCTGTGAATTAGGTCATGTTTTGTGTTCCTTTAACCTAACTCTTTGAATTAGCTTGGCTCTCTTAACTCATGAATGCAAAAGCAGTCTTCTAAAGTAACCATAACAATGAATTTGCCTTTTAAATCATGTTAAACCACAAAGCAATAAAACACTTAGCTTCAACTCAAAATAGTAACCTTGACTTAATGTCTAGTGAACAAATGGACTCTTTAGCAACAAGAAAGGGCACACAATAACTCCACACAACTGAGTTTTATATAGAAATAAATATTTATAGAAAATGTAAACAGTAAGTATAAATAAATAGATGGATGGATGGATGGATGGATGGATGGATAGATCTCAGAGTCACTTAATGACAATTATAATAATTTGTGAGCCTACACACTCACACAGACCCTAAAAGCCAGCGAAATGAAATACTACCTAAGTTAACCTTAACTTGTGTCAGACTTGAATTCAAATGCAAGAGCAGCTTTATATAAATGTAGTAGTAGTAGTGTTATGAGAGGGAAGGTGATGTTTGTTCAGACTAGCAGGGACTTAGGTGGGACAGTTAACAAAGCATTATCCAGTTTCTGTCTATTGTTGATCCCTCCCCCCACCACCACCCTGATTGGTCCATCAGAGTCATTGTGAGTATTTAACATAGCTCTGTTTTAGCTCCATGACACAGTCATGACACAGTTCCATGTGTGCAAGTTCCTGAGGCTGAACTCTCTTCTGGACTAAAGGTGAAGTATAGATAGATAGATAGATAGATAGATAGATAGATAGATAGATAGATAGATAGATAGATAGATAGACAGACAGACAGATAGATAGATAGATAGTAAGTAGGTTGATGCACCAATTGATTTAGGTTAGAGTTGTCATATCTAAAAAAGAAGGTAACATTTGAATTCCCCATCAAAAAATACATACAATAGACATCCAATTTGTTTTTGAGATGGATAGGGTACAATTGGCAATTATAAAATACCAATTGATGCAGGTTAGAGTTGTCCTATCCCAAAAAGAAATTAATATTTGAATTCTCCATCAAAAAATACATACAATAGACATCCAATTTGTTTTTTAGATGGATGGGGTACAATTGGCAATTATAAAATACCAATTGATGCAGGTTAGAGTTGTCCTATGCAAAAAAGAAGGTCATATTTGAAATCTCCATCAAAAAATACATACAATAGCCACCTTTTTTTTTCTTTTTCGCTGCCTTTTTTTCGCGGCCTCGTCCATGGACCCGTCCACGGCCGGCCGTTTGCGTCCACGGCCGGCCGTTTGCGTCCACGGCCGCGGCCTCGTCCACGGCCGCGTCCCCGGCCGTCTGCGTCCACGGCCGCGTCCACGGCCGGGACGGCCGGCCGTTTGCGTCCGTGGACGCGGCCTCGCGTCCACGGACGTTTTTTTCGCGGCCGCGTCCATGGACGCGTCCACGGCCGCGTCCATGGACGTGGACGCGGCGGCCAACGGCTCTTGCTGAAAAATATACCTTTTCCCAAAATGTGGCTGTGGGGTAAACTGAGACAATTGCTTCGGGGTAAACTGAGACTATTATCTCACATTATCCCAACATGAAAGACATGAAAGACAGGGAGAAAGCTGTAAAAACCTGATTAAAGGGTGTACCAAACTTTTCTCAGTTGATTCTTATGTATTTTCCCCTGTAGAATCCATTTTTGATATATATTTCTTTGTATTGTGCATAATTAATGAGATCATTAGCATATTTGACTACATTTGACTAAATATGCGAATTATTTCATTAGTTATGTACAATACAACAATATACTTTGCAGAAATAGATTCTACAGGAGAAATTACATTAGAATCAACTAAGGAAAGTTTGGTAAACCCTTCTATACATTTTTTATAGGGTTTTTAGTTTTTTCCTTCTGCCCATGTGTCACATTATTTGACACATGGGTGGAAATGACAGGACAAAGCCTATTAAAAGAATGTCTGCTATGTACATTTTTGTATTGCGCATATTTAACCCGGTTAACCAGGTTTTTGTGTTTTTATGGTAGTTTTAAAGTGAAAAAAGTGAGTGGATCACTTTACCCCGTTGATTTCTCTGGTCTGTCTCAGTTTACCCCGGTCCTGGGGTAAACTGAGACACAAGACCACTTTTTTTAAAACAATCATATTTTCTCTGCCTTTTGTCTTGAATATGTTCTGATAACTTCCATTGTTAGGAAACATCCCAAATTACTGGGAAATGTGTAAATTTTTTACTTATATATGTTTTAGTTCGCCTAGAGGGGAGCAAATGTAAAAAGTGTCTCAGTTTACCCCGCTCTCCCCTAATTAGAAACGTATACCAGAATCAAACAATCCCAATGTTTTTTTTTTCATACAACCTGGCCTTGATCACAGCTTAGACCGCAGCTAAGAACACAATTGAGCAACAATAAAGCAGAAACACCAGTAACACCCGGCCAGCTAGGCACAGCAACCAGCCTCACACCAAGAGGCATTGCAACTTGGCAAGCTTTTCCCAATGGCCAGCACGTCCCTGTCCCCAAAAGTAGCAGATCCACAAGCTCAAAACACGGCACGAAGCGACGTGCTTTGAGCTTGTCGATAAGTACAATCTTTGGACATAATGAGCTTTCCACCTGACAATATGAGCAAATGAAGCACAGGAGAATACAACAATACATCCAGTGGGATTCTCACCAGCCCTCTTCCTCTGCCAAAAGCATTGAGAATAGCTCACTAATGAGCGCAGGGAGTGAGAAAGCCAACACTTCCATTTCACATTTGAACCCCAGCAAGAGCCGTTGGCCGCCGCGTCCACGTCCATGGACGCGGCCGTGGACGCGTCCATGGACGCGGCCGCGAAAAAACGGCCGTGGACGCGAGGCCGTGGACGCGGACGCAAACGGCCGCGTCCAAAAAAAAAAAAAAGTGTCTATTGTATGTGTTTTTTGATGGAGAATTCAAATATGACCTTCTTTTTTGCATAGGACAACTCTAACCTGCATCAATTGGTATTTTATTATTGCCAATTGTACCCTATCCATCTAAAAAACAAATTGGATGTCTATTGTATGTATTTTCTGATGGAGAATTCAAATATTACCTTCTTTTTTAGATGGGACAACTCTAACCAGCATCAATTGGTGCATCAACCTGCTATCTATCTATCTATCTATCTATCTATCTATCTATCTATCTATCTATCTATCTATCTATCTATCTATTTATACTTCACCTTTAGTCCAGAAGAGAGTTCAGCCTCAGGAACTTGCACACATGGAACTGTGTCATGACTGTGTCATGGAGCTAAACAGAGCTAAATACTCACAATGACTCTGATGGACCAATCAGGGTGATGGTGGGGGGAGACAGAAACTGGGGGACAATAGACAGAAACTGGATAATGCTTTGTTAACTGTCCCACCTAAGTCCCTGCTAGTCTGAACAAGTTAAGGCTAACTTAGGTAGTAGTTCATTTTGCTGGCTTTTAGGGACTGTGTGTGTGTGTGTAGGCCCACAAATTATTATAATTGTCATTAAGTGACTCAAAGGGAGACATCTAATGGGTGTTTATTATTTCAATATGAACTGTGGGAAGATTATATATTTTTTAGTTTGCACTTACAGTGTTGTGATATTATTCCTGAAGGAAGAGGGGTATTTTCACAGTCCAGGCTTGGAACCTAAATGCTGTTTTCATTTTCTATAAATATGTATTTCTATATAAAACTCAGTTGTGTGGAGTTATTGTGTGCCTTTTCTTGTAGCTAAAGAGTCCATTTGTCCATTACTTTGTGGTTTAACATTATTTAATAGGCAAATTCATTGTTATGGTTACTTTAGAAGACTGCTTTTGCATTCAGTTAAAAAGAGAGCCAAGCTGGAATTGGTCTAATATACAGCAAAGCAACAGTTCAATTTAACACAATGGGGAAAAAACGAAATATAGAGAATAAATAATAAATTAAATAGAGTACGTAACATACCAAAGTCTTTGTTTTCCTCCTGTTCAGCAGCGTTAAGGTTGAGAGAGTTCATCTTCCCCTGAAGTCCACAGTAAGATTTGATCAGAAATGATGGATATCCTGGAAGACTTGTGGAGACATGTCACAGACCAACTCTTCTTATACCAGAGAGCCTGGGGTGAAAACACTAACTGCTGAATGATTGGCCAATGAGAACAATAGAACCATCTCTCCACCAATCACAATGTAACATACAGTGCTCCACCCCTCACTCCTCCACCAGACATGATCCATGCAACCTTCTACAAATGAAGTGGCAACAGAATAATATGTCTATGGAAATACATAGCATTGTTACCTAAAATACATGAACCTATCTCTATAATAATGACATTACTATCCAATGAATATATGTATGGATATACACCATGGCACATATAAGATCAATAATTTGATTATTCTATATATGACAATAAATGCTTTGTTTACTCTATAATAATACAATATTTATATACATTATGGATATAAACTATGGGAAAAGTGGACATCTCATAATATCTCTTAATGCCCTCAAAGAGAGGATGATCATCTACCCTAGGGGGGGAGAAAGGAAGTCTAAATCTACTTATTTGTTTTTTTAGAACAAATATTATTACTAAATGGTATGTGAATATACTAACTTCTGAAATGTATCAATTCTATCAATCAATTTCTAACAACGCAGAGTCAAAACAATAACATATATAGAAACCACAATTATTAACAATACAGATAGTACAATCAAAGGTTGTGCTAAACATTTATGTTAAATTAATGGCTGAAATCCTTCAGAACATGTGTAATATTCCCTGCACATGTTTTGATTTAAGTTGCTATGTAAGTTAACCTTTAAATTGATTTGACTACATAGAGTACAAAGAAGTGGTCTGGTTTCTGTATACAAGAATGTCATTCTGTACAGAACAGCCATCTGTCTTCATAGACCTGGTCAGACTTTGCATTTCAATGCCTCCTAGGTGTCGATGGGCCACCATGTGTTCACCATTTGTATCCTGGGTGATCAAATGTGGTATCTCATAATGTGTAAATGCCCTCAAAGCCTTTATAGCCTGCTCGGAGACTACAGATGAAAATGTGTTTATGGCTATACTCTGGGCCATTCACACTGATGAAAAAACTGACGTGTTGATTAAAGTGCTTTGTGCCTGATAAATAAACACATACATAAAACCCTCTAATAGGGAGAAAGAATGGAAGTCTGATCTACCTAACCCTTTGTTTTATATCCATGTTATTATAAAATTATATTATGTGGACTTCATCAATAGCACAAGTGAAGATGTTCAATGTATTTGGCACAAGGACAATTCACTGTATGGACTTTGATATCTCAAAAGGTAATGGGAGACCACTGCACAATGCTATCTCTGACTGGTAAACAAATGTAATTGCTTGTCACTTAATGACAAGCCTATTGGCCAATGTTTAATGTATTAAATCCTGTTCTAATCATGGACCTGCATGGTTCTATCTACAGCACATGTCCCTACATGTGCTCCACCATTCTCTCCTCCTCCTAACAATATCAAGTCAGGCCATGCAAAAGTGTGTCAAAGCAGTCTGTAATCCCAGAGAACAGAAAGGATTATTATTATTATTTTTATGCACTTTTCATAGAGCCTGTTAATATCTGTTTTTTAAATATCTGTTTTTTTTTTGTTGCACTGAAGTAGTATTTGCCAAGGTTGTGAAAGGCCAAGAACTGAGGACTGTGACAAAGGCCTGTGGTCAAGGACAGTGACCAGTGAGAAGTGTCTAAGACAGACCATTGTTATTTATTTATTTTATTTTGTCAACCTTGTTCCGACAGAAACTTAATTTGTGCATGAATACTCAACAGAACAAAACAACCTATATTAATGGCCTCTTATGAATGTGTCTCTCACCTAGCTATTCATGCAGAACCATTAAGATAGAGTGGACTATCAAGTCCTATAGAAACCTAATTTGCACATGATTGCTCCGAATCTGTTCACACACACACACACACACACACACACACACACACACACACACACACACACACACACACACACACACACACACACACACACACACACACAACTGTAAACAAAAGTTCAAAAAGACATATTGACTTTGATGTTTTGCCTTTATTTGTGACTGCACAACCTCTACCATCATTTACATTTAACAACATATAAATACAGATGTAGTGTACTCTTCAATGCTGCTATAAGAAAGGTCTGTTTTGGTTGAGACTTGTGCATCTCAAAATGTATGTGGGACATCTTCCACAAAGACAATTCTGTGTAAAAAAGGATGATAATAAGAATAACGAAAGCTGCAGATGTGGTGCAGGGAAATAATATGCAAAGTGACCGAATTCATACATTTAACAGGCTCAAACACCAGATTTTATTTTTAAACTCTTAACTATGATAATGAGAAACCCACTAAAAAGAACCGTTCACTTAAAGAGGATCAACAAAATATCATCTCCAGTTGTTCTAGAATAATCATGCTCATATACATGTAACGTGTTTATAGTGCATCTTAATAAGAAGTTGAAAAGACTATCACGATACACTTGGTTATGTTTCTCAGCTTCTAAAGCTCTTGTCATATACCATTCACAGTAATCTGATGTATATTTTGTGTTTATGTCATGATATTTTCTGTCTGAATACGTAAAACTCTTTCTACACTGACCTCAGATTAAATCAAGTGTGTACAACATTGTGAACTTGATTGGTTGATTGATTGTCAAAAGCTTTTCAACACATATCACAATTAAATGTTTTATCCCCAGTGTGAATTATCTGGTGTGATTTAAGGCTGGACAGAGGATTTGACCACACCGATCACATCAATAAGGTTTCTCTCCAGTGTGAGTTTTTTTGGTGGCGTTTAAGATTGGACATTTGAGAAAAGTGTCGTCCACACTGATCACAACCATATGGTTTCTCTCCTGTGTGAATTCTCTCGTGGCTTTTAAGGCTGGACATCACAGAGAAGTGCTGCCCACACTGATCACAGCCATATGGTTTCTCTCCAGTGTGAATTTTCTTATGTCTTTCAAGGTTTGCCACTAGAGAGAAGTGCTGTCCACACAGATCACACCCGTGGGGTTTCTCCCCCGTGTGAATTTTCTGGTGGCTTTTAAGGCTGGACATTACAGAGAAGTGCTGTCCACACTGATCACAGCCATATGGTTTCTCTCCAGTGTGAATTCTCTGGTGGGTTTTAAGGTGTGCCATTAAAGAAAAGTGTTGATCACACCCATAGGGTTTCTCCCCAGTGTGGATTTTCTGGTGTCTTTTAAGTTGGGAGATGTTAGGGAAATGTTTTCCACACTGATCACAGCAGTGTTGTTTTTGCTTAGCCAACCTTCTTTTTCCATTCATCTCTGGTAGGACAAGGAAGTCAGACTGGTGATGAAACACTGGATTGGAAAACAAACAGGAAGGTAATTTAGAGGTGTCTGAAAAGTGTGGACACTAATGACAAGTTAACTTGTTGTGGATTGCACAACAAATCCTTAAAAACATAATAAATTGCATGACACAAACTAAGCTTTATGGTTACTTAAGTCTTAAGTAATACTATAATGATTATTAAGATAAATACACACATACATAAAACCCTCTAATAGGGAGAAAGAATGGAAGTCTGATCTACCTAACCCTTTGTTTTGTAACCATGTTATTACTAAAATGATATTATGTGGACTTCATCAATAGCACAAGTAAAGATGTACAATTTATTTGGCACAAGGACAATTCACTTGACTTTGATATCTCAAAAGTTAATGGGACACCACTGCACAATGCTATCTCTGACTGGAAAGTAAACAAAATGTAAATGTCACTTAATGTCACGCCTATTGAACAATGTTTAATGTGTGCAATCCTGTTCTAACCATGGCCCTGTATGGCTCTATCTACAGCACAAACATTCTCTCCTCCCCATAACTATATCAAGTCAGTCCATGCAAAAGTGTGTCAAAGTCAAAGCTGTCTGTAATCCCAAAGAAGAAAGAGGAGTTGATACTTCTTCTACCTTGTTTTTGTTTTACTTTTTTCAAAATGTGCAGAGTTTTACAATACAGCTAAAAGGATAACACACCAAACCCTTTGTAGATCAATTACAGTGTTTGTATAGTGAATGGCAGAGAAACACACTGGTATTATCTAAGTCAAAACAAATCACACTATTCAGAACATGTCTTTGATATAGATAATCATAATGCAAATGTTGGTACAACATGTTGTAGTGTTAGGAGTCGCTGGATTCCATAACCATGTAAAGCTTTGGGAAAAAAAGCTAACAAAAAAGAAAACTTACATATTACAATTAGAGTGCCAATGTTCATTAAAGGCCCATGTGTGAATGTTACAATTCTGCCTTGTTTAAATAAGTCTGTATATTAGACCAATTCCAGCTTGGCTCTCTTTTTAACTCATGAATGCAAAAGCAGTCTTCTAAAGTAACCATAACAATGAATTTGCCTATTAAATAATGTTAAACCACAAAGTAATGGACAAATGGACTCTTTAGCTACAAGAAAAGGCACACAATAACTCCACACAACTGAGTTTTATATAGAAATACATATTTATAGAAAATGAAAACAGCATTTAGGTTCCAAGCCTGGACTGTGAAAATACCCCTCTTCCTTCAGGAATAATATCACAACACTGTAAGTGCAAACTAAAAAAATATATAATCTTCCCACAGTTCATATTAAAATAATAAACACCCATTAGATGTCTCCCTTTGAGTCACTTAATGACAATTATAATAATTTGTGGGCCTACACACACACACAGTCCCTAAAAGCCAGCAAAATGAACTACTACCTAAGTTAGCCTTAACTTGTTCAGACTAGCAGGGACTTAGGTGGGACAGTTAACAAAGCATTATCCAGTTTCTGTCTATTGTCCCCCAGTTTCTGTCTCCCCCCACCATCACCCTGATTGGTCCATCAGAGTCATTGTGAGTATTTAGCTCTGTTTAGCTCCATGACACAGTCATGACACAGTTCCATGTGTGCAAGTTCCTGAGGCTTCTGGACTAAAGGTGAAGTATAAATAGATAGATAGATAGATAGATAGATAGATAGATAGATAGATAGATAGATAGATAGCAGGTTGATGCACCAATTGATGCTGGTTAGAGTTGTCCTATGCAAAAAAGAAGGTCATATTTGAATTCTCCATCAAAAAACACATACAATAGACACCTTTTTTTTTTTTTTTTTTTTGGCATTTTTTTCGCGGCCTCGTCCATGGATGCGTCCACGGCCGGCCGTTTGCGTCCACGGCCGCGGCCTCGTCCACGGCCGCGTCCACGTCCGCGTCCCCGGCCGTCTGCGTCCACGGCCGGCCGTTTGCGTCCGCGTCCACGGCCTCGCGTCCCCGGCCGTTTTTTCGCGGCCGCGTCCATGGACGCGTCCACGGCCGCGTCCATGGACGTGGACGCGGCGGCCAGCGGCTGTCTCTCAGATTTGAACCACTTTAAACCACTTTAACCATTAGCCAAAAGCATTCTGTATAGCAGGGGTAGGCCACCTTAGGCACGGGTGCCAACATTGGCCCAGGGGAGGGTGATCACTGGCACACTGGCAAGAAGTGTGAGAGAGAGGATTTTTATTTTAAAAACAAATCTTTTTTAAAACGTGGTGAATTAAATGAAGTTAGCTCATTTATAGCAAATTACACCATGCACATAATTCTACATTCATTAAAACTCTGAACTCGGACTGGGGAGGGAGTCGGGGAGATAGTAGATTATTGCTCTTTAATGATGAGTCTAATGATTGTTATGACAACGTCCTGACAATCAAAATATGTCATAATATTTGTCATTAAATGTTGGCACACTGACAGTCTAGAAAAAATAAATAAAAACATGGCACTTAATTTCAAAAAGGTTGCTGACCCCTGCTGTATACAAACCCAACACACTAGTAGCAGCTTACCATGGGCACTCTGTACAAGCCCAACACACTAGTAGCAGCTTACCATGGGCACTCTGTACAAGCCCAAAATGTTAGCGTCTTCAATATTGATCTCGAGCGACAGGATCCCGAGCACCGGGGGGGTCCCGACACAGCTCTCATCCAATTGAAACCGCTCCTCTTTCCCATTGGCCAATGACATCGCTGCATAGAGAGAAGCTCTATACCTGAAACAGGTGTCATAGATCTGATAGCCCAGAGTCACATTGGGCAGCAGGCCGGGGTTTCTGTTGATCTCTGCGATGGCAAACAGCATGGTCTGGGCATGCCTGAACGCTTCAATGTAAAAACTAACACAAGACATTCAACTCATATTTGTAAGGTAATATAACAACATACTATCAAAACAAGTTGCCCTGTTGCTTCATTTGTGTGATTATTTGACAGGGACAAAAACAAGTAAAAAATACAATACATGACACTGATGCATAGTCCATTGGGTGCCTAAACTTGCAGTTTGCATTTGTGAAACTCACTCGCTGCAGTTGGGGTCCAGTTTCTTGGAGGTGAAGTCCACCTCGGGGTAGGTGACAGCTTTGTGCATGGGAAACATACCTCCCAGGACAAAGTCTCCAGCCTTGTGAAATCCGTCCAGATGAAACGGTACCTGTAACTCACAAGAAGAGGAGGAAGAGCAAGACAGAGCAGGGAATGAAGAGAACAACATCAAGGTGAAGTACAGGCCTGAAAGCAGGCGTGTGTCTGAAGACGATGCCCCCATGACCGTCCTCCTCCGTCTGACCCCCCACCCTCTCTAAACGCTTGGTCTACTTGGTTAGTTTTATACACAGTGCTCTGCCATGTCCTGTAGTGCCACCTCATGGCATTACGTAATCTTTCACAACACCAGTCAGTGCCGTGGCATCCCCTGTGCCACCTTATGGCATTACGTAACCTTGTTTCTGTATATGTAAAAACATACATGCCCGTGCTTGTGTGTCAGATTCAATAACACCAGTCGTGTCCCAAATGACCCTTGGAGTGATGTCATCTGTTGGCTGACCCGCACGCACGCACGCACGCACGCACGCACGCACGCACGCACACACACACACACACACACACATTATACGCGTTTAACATAGATTCTTTTATTGACATGGAAGTCAAACAGGTCTGGAAAAACAAAACAAAACACTAAGCTAAACAAATGTCAAACCTCTACTATGTGCTGTGACATAAACAATTATTACTTCATAATAATAAAAATAACAATCAACAAACTTGTTTTTTTTTTTTTTATCTTCAATCAAAACCAACAAATTAAACTGGACGCTGGACTAGATCAGCAGGTCCCAACTTTTTCACCCCTCTACACCAGAGGTTACAAACCTTTTTCCCCTCAACAACAGCAGTTTCCAAACTTGTGTCCCTCTACACCAGCGGTGCTCGACGTTTACTTCAGGGCCTGTTTAAAAAATAAAATGAAAATAAAAATAAGGAAAATGTCAGATGCTTGAGCCACGTTGCATTTTCAGTGCACTTTTGTTTTTAACGATGTCAACGTAGAATATGTTGTATAAATTATGTTTACAATAAATTAAATTGTTATTCTGATGTTGACCTGCCTCTAAATAAGTCTGGCTTAAAGCCTTTCCAACTAAACAATTTCAGATTATTATTTATTTATTTTTTATTTATATTACAAATCAAATGAAAGACTTTCATTTCTTCCTGATCCTTTACTCAAATGATAAGTCTCTTCATATCCACGAGTTTCCAACGCCCCATAGTGCATTGCGCAAACGTCTGCATCGAGGTTCCGCCGGCGATTTACAAGCTCACAACGGGTTGCATCTGCGACGCGACGTGAGCTTGTATGTCTGCTGTTAAACCCGGAAGTTTGGTCCTGATAGCCCCTGGGGAAACTTGTGGATAGGATCAAGCGCAACAGATTGGCTAACCTCAGCCTGTGTGTGTGTGTGTGGATTACTGTAGGCCTACTCGTAAGGGTGATTTGAGAAAAATACTTTGTGAGGACAAATTTGTTTTGAGAAATATTTTTTTTATGGTTAAAAAAAAATAGAAATAGAAATAGTGGGGGAAAATAAGTCTCCTTTCAGCACCTGGTTGGCCTCTGTGACTGGTGCTTTTATCTCAGGAAAATATTCAAGGTTGGGATTAGGATTAGGCATTATGTTAGATAAGGTAAGACTGTATATTAAGGTTGTGGCTATAATGCACTTCTAATGCTTCATAATCATAACACTCGTTATACACATTTATAATCATGTATAAAAACGTATAACGAGTTATGGTAGTTGTGTGTGTTGTGTGTGCTCATCTGCTGAAATCATAACTTATAATACTCCACAGACCTTGTTAGAAGTTGTTGTGCATACTTATAATACATATTTATAACCAGCGTTATAATCTGTTAGTCTTGCCGAGGTTCAATGATATGCAGAGCAAATTGCCAAGCTTTTTGCATGGCTGAGAGAGAGGGGTTTTGATTGACCATTGGAGGGGACTCAACAAATCTTAACACTGGTGTCAAAGCTGGAGTAATGCAGAAGCTGGAGCTGCACCTACAGTATAGGCAGAAAGCTGGTCTGGTTGGTGAGGAGCCTACACACTGATGAACTTCCCCTCCGCCAGGAGGTCATTGTTGAACTCGATGGTCCTAATCAGGCGCGTCACCACCATTCATTGTGAGTACGACGGGACACCCCCACTTTCATAAAAACGTGATCTCATCCCCCCCACCTTTTTGGCCGGCCGGGTGCTTTTTTTTTTTTTCTTCTCCCCTGCGCTGCAAGATAGCTCTCATCAACACAAACGCGTAGTAGGGGCTATGGCTACTTCTATTTCCAGGACAATTTCAAAATAAACCTGTTGAATGATCGATTGTATATGAAATAAAGAAATGCGCTTCTGTGCAGAGAGGAAATGGCTTTCATAGGAAGCACCTTTACCTCTCTGTCGTAATGCGTCATGGACTCATGGTGAAATTAACAACACAGGCATAAAGGAATATAAACAGAACACCAAGACAAGACCATGTAGGCTATAAAGGCATTAAACATCGTCCTCTGCTCCTCTCATCCTAACTCAACACTTGGTGAGCCGTGGCTATATATTAGAGTTAGAGTAATGATGAATGATGGATGATGCTAATGCTATGCTGCCTGCTGGCTAATGTACACTGTTGTGGGCTAGTGGCTAGGTGAACCAGAACCACTGTTTCCTAACACTGGGGTCGGGATTGATGCGTGGGTCGCGTCGCGGACACATTGTATGGGTCCTGAAAATAGCCGATCTAGAGGTTCACAACGCAGTGCGAAGCGACTCGTTGTGAGCTTGTAGATCTGCTATTTTCACTACTACTAGTTTGGGTAACCCTAACGTTTAGTTTCTCTTGGTTCACGGGCTAAAACGTTTGGGAACCATCATGCTTGCTGCTGTAGTAGTAGACAGTGGTGTAAAATTAAGTAGATTAACTGAAAAGCTTTTGGAACTGAATGATTATATGATACTGGTGTTGTCTGTCTGTTGGAGTGTTGGTACCAATAATTCCATCTACTATAGACTATCTTTGCCTGTGTCCATTTATGCCCATATATGGAGATATGTCAACGTCCATTTTACGCCCATATATGGAGATTTCTGTAGGACCCGTTTTGACCATCTGTTTGCCTGTGTCCATTTATGCCCATATATGGAGTTATCCTTCTGTCTGCGTCCATTTTATGCCCAAATATGGAGATATCTGTATCTGTCTGTCTGTGTCCATATTATGCCCATATATGGAGATCTCTGCAGACACAGTGCCAGTTCTGAAAAACCCTGATGTCAGATCATAATCCGAACCTTTCGTGCCGGTTCCGGAATATCACGTATCGGGTCGGGTCGAGGCCGGGCACTGCACTACCTGCTGCTACCTGTTGTCATAGTACCCGTTTTGACCATCTGTTTGCCTGTGTCCACTTATGCCCCTATATGGAGATCTCTGCAGACACAGTGCCGGTTCCGGAAAACTCTGATGTCAGACATCAGCTCCACATACGGGCGTCCATTTTATGCCCATACAGTATTATGGAGATCTGTACAAACGTTCACACCAGACAGCAACCCCACCCCCTGGCTCATCATCAGCTCCACCCCTCACCTGCTCCACCCATTCACCACACCTACTCCCACTCACGTCATTAGCCAGGTATATATATACAGCCCAAGTGTTAAGACATTCAGTTTCTCCTTCCTACAGTCCTGAGCCTAGGGTTATGGTAACTGAAGTGAGTTAAGTTGCTGATTGTATAGGGGAGAATGGGATAAGATGAACCGCTGGGTAAGATGAACCACCCCCTTTATCTTTAAAACTATGCACGCTACATATACGCATATTACGCTACAGAAACAGGAGATAGGCTCCTGCCCTATGAGACTCATGGCTTGGCCGAGTCATATGGGCCTCATGGCTCGACAAGGCTTACTTACTTACTATGTATGTCAACTTTTGCAAAACACATTTTTGGAACAAAATGCCTCAAATCCCGCATGCAGCGTCCGATTGCCGTGAAAGGCCCAAGAACGCATGGCACCCTTTTCACGTTGGCCTATTATTGACCAGGAGGCCAAAAAAGCTTTCCCTTGCTGCTTTTTTGCTTTCCTGCTTTTTATGGCTTGGCCACTTTATTGCTGCTTGCAGCTATATTTATTACTTATTACTTATAAGTTGTTATTGTATCTTCAGATGTGTTGTTTTCTGTTGTTCTGCTTTATTTTATATATACCACTGCATTGTATGTAAGGAAGCCGAACTGACTCTTATGTACCTGTACAAAAGAAGTAACAATAAAGTACAACCTTGAACCTTGAACACATTTTTTATTTTAACCACTCCTTAACTCCTCTTTAGTGAAACAAACCCGAGTTGCTAGTACTTGGGTACACCCTTTTATCACTCTTCATCAAATCTGACATAAATAGCCGGTCTACATAGCCCAGAACATGTTCTCAAAACGTGAACTTGTAGATATCACAGGTGACATCACCTATGTAAAAGTCCATATAGCATATGGGTATTCCCTAGAATCCCTTTTATTCCCATATATGATGAGCCCTGATGTCATCGATATATCGCTGGCCAGCTGGCGGAGTAATCGAACCACCGAACTATCTCAAATTGTGATGTAGCATCTGACCCGAGGCCCCTTACTAAGTAGCATACGTTTACATAAATTAATAAAACAACAATTCGCGCCATATCATTTGAACCAGCGTAACTGCGGTCAAAAAACATTGCCCTTCCGGGTCAATCCAAATGGATATATATATATTAATTATAGCCATAGACAGTATGGGCATTCCCAGGGCATCATATATATGCCCATATATGGAGATCCCCAGGCATCAAACCCAGGCCCTATCTTTACTAATTAACATATGTTTTATGCCCATATATAGAGATTCCTGTCTTAAATGTCATAAATATTAAGGACATATCTGGGAATGCCCATATTTGGTTTGACATAACATTGTTGTCTATCATGCAGGGGTCTCCATATATGGGTAACTGGTCCATATACATCACTGCCCAGATGGCCAATAATTGGCACGACCTTGCCCTTTAGGGCCCTTTAAGGCGAGGTCGCATGTGGCCCTGAGGTGTCTTACTAGTTAACTATCAACACTGTTTGTGTGCTTGTGTGTGTGTGTGTGTGTGTGTGTGTGTGTGTGTGTGTGTGTGTGTGTGTGTGTGTGTGTGTGTGTGTGTGTGTGTGTGTGTGTGTGTGTGTGTGTGTGTGTGTGTGTGTGTTTGCAGGGCTGCCTGGCAGATGACATCACTCAGCTAAGGGTCATTTGGGACACAACTGGTGAGATGAAGATGCGTTAGGCTTCACTCTGGTTTTCTCTCACACCTCAGTGGTAACCAGGAGAGTGGTCACTTGAGAAGTCTGGACACCATATTTTTATATGTGTAGTCAGAACTCTAACAAGTTGTAAGACTCCAAGCCAAAAACCAAAGACTGAAAGCACAATTAACTGAATAACCAACCATAGTAGGAAGCAAGGGTAAGTTCCCTTGTTGCTCACCCCGAGCAACAAGGGAACTTATAGAGTTGAGCCAGCAGTTGAACACATGCTTTAGAACAATCTACATGGATGGCCGGCACATGCACATTGGTTGGTTATGAAACCTTCTACAAACAACTTTTCACCAACTGGACTTAATTTCCAATTACAAACATATTGTAAATATAAAATACATCTCTGATTCTACGTCTTGGTGGCACCTCGACCCATGATGGACTTCTTAGTGTTTCTCTCTGGTTTCAAAAGCATTATATAACACTTTGGTACAAACAGCACCACCAAAAGGCCAAAACTAGATGCTAAAATAGCAAAGACCTCCACTACATCTGCATATTTGCCTGGAGAGCTGATATATGCTGGAATGAAGGCGATCCACACGGCACAGAAGATCAACATGCTGAAAGTGATTAGCTTGGCTTCATTGAAGTTGTCTGGAAGATTCCGTGCCATGAATGCTAGGGCGAAGCTGAGGAGTGCCAGTAAAACAAAATAAAACCCAACAACACTGCAAAACCTACTGTTGATCCTACTTCACACTCATAGACTATCTTATCACTGCGGTATTGTGTGTTTTTATGAGGAGTTGGTGAGGCAGACACAAGCCAGACGATGCAGATTAAAGCCTGAATGGAAGTAAGAGCCAGGACGGTTCCTCTCTGCTGCACAGCACCGAACCACTTCATAATGTCTGATCCTCCAGGCTTGGAGGCCTTGAACACGGCCAACACCACCATAGTCTTTACCAGGATACAGGAAACACACAGGACGAAACTGATCCCAAACACTGCATGTCTCAGCTGGCAGGTCCACATTCTGGGACGACCAATGAACAGCAGGGAGCACAAGAAACACAGTTTGAGTGACAACAAGAGCCGGAAGCTGAGTTCAGAGTTGTTGGCGCGCACCATGGGTGTGTCTCGATGGTAGATGAAGATTCCCAGGACAATGGCAGAGATAAGTGTGCCCAGCAGTGAGATGATTGTCAAGGAGATACCCAGGTCCTCGTGGTAGGAGAGGAACTCCACACTCTTAGGAACACAGTGGTCACGCTGGGGACTGGACCAGGAGTCCTCTGGACAACTGGTGCACTCCGCAGAGTCTTAGCAAGGAGGAAAAGTTTAAAGAGAGAGAGCTTAGTAAAGTATTGCCCTAAAGATAACCTACATGGCTACATCCTACTATCCTATCGTGCAGCGGGAAATGTTTGCTTCACCATCAGGTTCTGCGATGCATTTCACTACTTAACCGAAGCAGCCATTGTGTCAATACGAGTCGAAAGGGGATGATTATATGATATCATTTAATCTTATTTTCGACTGGGCCTTTAAGAAGCTTTCAGCTTTCAGGAAGTAAACACACATACACAGGGATCGAAGACAAATCTTCACATTATAACCCCACCAGGTGGCCTATAAGAATAATGTTAACGTAATAGACACATACAAAACAGAAAAAGTATAAAACTATGGCACCACCTCTTTAAAGGATGCCCTGGTTAGATCTGGGCCAAATGTTGTTGCCTGTTAAACCAGACCACACAACACCACCCCCTGGTGGTAGTGGTGGTGTAGTGTGGTCTGGCCCTGCATGATTGAGAATCCATTTCCACCAGCAACCAGCAAGGGTTAGCCAATCAGGGTTGTAGGCTGTGTAGACACAAAAACATTCCCCCCTTCCCCTCCCCTCTATGACAGGCATCAAACAGGTAATTGTCGTTGATGCTTTCATTGGGCGGATTCACACTGCAATCCGTTTGATTAGAACTGTTTCTGAAAACGGTTGCTGGTTCATGCTTGCCAGCATTCACATTGGCAAAGTTTCTGGCCTCCCTGGAGAACACTAGCACTATACATCACGATCCTATAGGTGGCGGTATGCACATAGGGCCTCGCTTGTGAATACAGACGTCATCAACTATGCAACATTGCTGATTCTGGTCGCCAAGAAATTCAGGCACGAAGGTTGACATCTAATGCCTCTTCATGTTTCCGACGCGCGACAGTGCAGTGTGGAACAGTGTTGCAGTGGTCTCAAACCTTTTCTGAGCCGGGGTCTCGCACCCCCCCGAAGTTCACACCTCGACAACTGTTTAACAAAGAAACAAGCCTATTTGCATATCAATAGACCTGTATAGTAGGTGTCAAGCGACGTTCGCTGATCTACAAGCTCACAATGCCTCGCATCCGTGACGCGTTGTGAGCTTGTAGATCTGCTATTTTCCAGGCGCAGAAACTTGCAGAATGATGAGCGAGTAACTGTGTCAGACGTCCAGCGCAGCGCAGCGCAGCGCAGCGCAGCGCAGCGCAGTGCACGTTATTATTTTTTTCTTTAATAATTTTAGAAGACAGCCCTACAAGCAAGCAATCTCTCTGTTAGACCAAGTCGCTGATCTCATGGCCATGTCGACAACTGTTACCCAGTGTTTATTTGTGGCGACGCCTGACTCGTCGACTTATATGAGGTCACGTTCAACATCACTTCCGTTTTTGTGGACGGTAACTTCACACTGCAGTGCACCGTTCTCGAGGACGCACCATGCAGCCTCGAGACTACCTCCGGAGGTGGTCTTTAGGCCCGCCCCTAGGAAATGTAATATGATTCTGCGGGACCAGACTCTCATCCCAAAACGAAGTGTGTGATAGAGGCTGGCACCGCCAGGCTACAAATGTTGTGCTAGTAGACACATTTCAATGAAAATATCCTTAAGAGCCTGGACTCTTGGTATATTGATCTGAAAGCTTTAAGCTGCAACAAGCTATAGATATGAAGTGACTGTTGTAGTCCATAGTCTCTAGTCTTCTAGTAGTTTGGGTGTGGAAATAGTGATGTAAACCAACCAGTCTCATTGCTGATCTCTCCCTCAGAACAAGCCATGCAGTCAAAGCAGCATACAGGTTCTCCTTTCCTTCTGGCCACACGGGTTCCAGGAGAACAGCTCTCACTGCACACTGACCGAGGAGGCTGCAGGGAAAAGGAAAGGAACAGTGATCAATTTCACTCTCAACTAAATTACATTCACATCATGAGCGCAATATTACATATTTTAGAAAGCTGAAATTACTTTTGCAGATTCAAAGTTCCAGGAGATTCTGTCTTCATCAAGGATGAGTTCATCATCTCCCAAGGCAGACTTCTTGACCACACCTACATTGTGAATCTTTGGGCTTCCATCAGGAAGCCACGCCAAGTTCATTATATCGAAGATTGGCAAAGCATCACCGTTCTCATCAAATGATACAGGATCACCATACGATGTGGTGAAGTTGACCCTTTCCAGGTAATAGAGAAGCTAGAAATGGTGATGAGCACAATCATGAAGTGCAAGAGAGTTTAGAAATCTACTTAAAGTGTTAGTTCAGCTATTTTTGACATAAAGCTGTGTGAAATACTTGCCATTAAAATAGTGGTTACAAATGTATTAATTCATTACCAGAGTCTCGTGGTCAGAGTTCTGGTCAGTTTTAGATGAATATAACGTAGTTCCGGTAATTTGGCAGGGGCTCATGGCCTAATCATTAAAAATGGATGAATCCACAAAACTAGCGTCATTTGTATTGTTGACCTATTTCTACCAAATAGACCAAATTTCGTTCAACTTTGACCCCTCTGTCACATGGTACTATTTTTTGTGTCCAGTATCACTACGCCACTGCAACGTATTTCCCCAAAACAAAGTGCTTTGCAGTCAGCTGATCAGAACGAAACCGCTCTATATGGTAGAAATAGGCCAACAATACAAATGACGCTAGTTTTGTGGATTCATCTATTTTCAATGATTGGGCCACGCCAAATGGCCCCCACCCCATTGGAACTACTTAATATTCATCTAAAACTGACCAGAACTCTGACCACGGGACTCTGGTAATCAATTAATACATTTGTAACCACTATTTTAATGGCAAGTATTTCACACAGCTTTATGTCAAAAATAGCTGAACTAACACTTTAAGGGCCCTATTTTGCGCCCAGGTCACAGTACCCACTATTTTGGGATTTAGCATGGCGTAAGGGGCGTTCCTGTGGCCGAGTTGCTATCTTCCACCGATCTGCTATTTTCAAATAGCTGACGTATTCTATTGGGCTTATTTTAATAGACCTGGCCACTTGTTTCTTTGGCTAAATCTGGCAACACACGATTCCCTGTTCACTTCCTCATAGGGAGGAAGTGAGAAGATGTTGAATGAAGCAGGACACAGAGAAAAACTCAATGGCGCTCTCTAAAAGGCAATGGTGGCGCCCATGGAGAGGGCCAGGAATAAGGTGAATAGATAATTGAGAATTATCACTCACACATTGCTGGTTATAGAAAACTTTAAATTACTGCAATCCCTTGTGATCTAGATTACTTAAAGGGAATAGTCTGTGGTTAAAAGCAGATCAAACAACATTTTATATGTCTCGCCCCAAAACATGCTCGCCCCGGGTCAAATCCGGTTACCTTGGGATGGTCGGAACCAGGTATTCCTAATCCCGTAACCTGAGTAAAAAGAGGCCTAACCCCAAACATATGCATTACCTTAACATCAGTAAAACAAAACAAGAATACAAGAACTGCTGGGGGCAGGTGGTCCAAAAAAAATGGGGGCGAGTTAGTTTCAGTGTGAGAGATGAGGGCATATCTAAACAAAACTGATCTGGCCCAGGTGTGCCTATGTTTGTAGCCGGTAGAGGGAGGCAAACTTTGCGCTCAAGTGCGCGAAGAGGAAGATTGTTTTTTGTTTGTTTTTTCAGGACCCTAAAGCCTCTATCAGAGTCCAGGGTGAAGAGCTATTCACTTCACCACGTTGTAGTTTCCTAGCTATCACCTAGGCTTTGTTATGTATTTTTAGGTGATAGCTAGAAAACTACACCGCAGTGAAGTGAATAGCTCTTCACCCTGGACTCTGACAGAGGCTTAACCCTGACGGATCGTTGTCTTAGCGTGATTCTAACTTGATTGACATGCCCACATGATTAACTGTGGGGCTGACAATCTAACGGAAATGGAACACCAGCATGCTTCTGAAACCACATAACAGCAACCAATGGCAGCCATATCTCGCATGGAAATGTGGCTCCACCTGGCTTCACCTGGCTCCATTAGTTAAGTGCCGATGAGCTCCTTCTTTTGAGCGGTGGTAAACCGCTCCATAGAGTGGCTGTGCGTGTGTCTGTAGCCTCAGCGTTTTGCCATAGCAATGTGTTTTTCCTCTGCGTTTTGCCATAGCAATGTGTGTGTGTGTGTAGCCTGCATTACATCACCAATTACATCCTAGACCTGTGCGTGTGTCTGTAGCCACTTTTTCCTCAGCGTTCTGCCATAGCAATGTGTGTGTGTGTGTGTGTAGCCTGTATTACATCACCAATTACATCCTAGACCTATATCCTAGTCTGAAGACGTTATATGCAAGCACGACCACCGCGTGGCTGTGCGTGTGTCTGTAGCCACTTTTTCCTCAGTGTTTTGCCATAGCAATGTGTTTCTCCTCAGCGTTTTGCCATAGCAATGTGTGTGTGTGTGTGTGTGTGTGTGTGTGTGTGTGTGTGTGTGTGTGTGTGTGTGTGTGTGTGTGTGTGTGTGTGTAGCCTGTATTATAGTAAGGGAATTTTATAAGATATTTGACCAATCTGCGAAGTAAATCGTTACCAAGAAATTCCTTCACCAATGTGTTTCTAAAGGTGTGTAATAATATGTACTAAAAGGTTGAAATTCAACTCCCGGGGGAAACCTCATAAAACTAGACCAGGTCAACCTGGTTGTGCCAGACCCCCTGTCTGTCATCATCATTTATGACATCATGCCTTTTGTAGGCATGTCATCATCATGTCATCATCATACCCTTTATATAGAAAAGGGACAGACCGACATTTGCTTATGTAGGCCTACCCATTTCATGGGTCTGGCAAAAACTGATTTGTGCTTGTGTCCCATTAATTTACTATACAGAACAAAAAAGAATCGGCTTTAAGTAGCATGTGAGGGGTCAAACTAGGGTTTTTTCATGATGCTGAATCCATTGCAAGCATTTGTTTTGCATAAAAAACATTGTGTGTGTGTGTGTAGCCTGCATTACATCACCAATTACATCCTAGACCTATATCCTAGTCTGAAGACATTATGCAAGCACGACCACCGCTCACTTCACATTGGGTGTGAGTTTTTCAATTCTTCTAGTTTTTCAATGTCATATTTACATTTTCATTGTGGTTATTATTCTACACTTGAGTCCAACTAGAAACATGTACAGGTCAACTGAATTCATATCCCACCTGCCATGGCTGTATTGTCTGCAAACTGGCACAGCTGTGCCCAGTGAAAGGCCCTCTTCCTGGCACACACTGCAACATGTCATGGAGGGCATGGGCCAGAGCGTACACAGCCTTGTATGTATTATACTCTCCCCTGAGATCAGACACATCAAACACGGCAGTAGTGTCTGTTGTTGCCAGGTCCTCTTGTCCAGTACACACCCTTCCACCAGCATCCACCCAATCTAACGGAAGGGGTGCTAATTTGCACTGAAATGTGTGCTCCCAAAACTGCCTCACCTAAATAAACAACAATGTAAAAATAAGCATAAATCAAATTGATTGATTGATTGATTGATTGATTGATTGATTGATTGATTGATTGATTGATTAATTGAATGTTTGCAAATAAGTAGCGTGGTACAAGTATGCAATGGTGCTAAAAGGATAACACAAAAATCCCTTTAAGGGCTTGTTTCCATTAGTGTCCTGCGTATTCCATTCATCGAGCCATTTAAATACTGTGTAATAATATATAATGATATGCAAGACATCAAGACTAGTAGCAATAAAGAATCGTATGGGATACCAGTAATACTCCCTAATCGGGAGATAATCGACCGTCAGGTCCCATGTAAAAATCGGCCTGATGGTGGCACTAAATGGGACAGATCCATGTTGATGACATGACTGTAGACATAGGCCTACTGTGTGCCGCTTTCCATGATTTTAGGGCAAAATCTGTAGGAGCAGTGTCCAAAAATGTGTTTGAAGAATCGGCCTGATGGTGGCGCTAAATGGGACAGATGCATGTTGATCAGATGAGCACAATTTGTAGGAGCATTGTCCAAAAATGTGTTTGGCAATAATCAGCCTCATGGTGGCGCTAGAAGAGGTGAATGTGAGAAATGAGGGGTGGAGGTTGTGGTTTGGCAGCCAAGGAGTGTGTGTGCAAACTGCAAAGTGTGGCATATGGGCAACGGTGACGGAGATATTCGAAGGGGAAAAGTGTGACGTGACGTGACAGACTGACTGACTGACAGCCGGTGGAGGTTTTTATAGTAACTGCAACCTGACGGTCGCAACAACATACTTACTATGTTATGTTCATGGTTGTTGTCAGGGTCATTGTCAGGACGTATTTTTAACAAGAAGTCCTTGAGACCTGGTATCTCTCCACGACGGACGGCAAAACCCAGCGTACCTCTGAGGTAGGGAAGGAAGTGAGGAGCCTGGAGACGAGGGTCTGCCGTCCAAGCTGAAGAGGCAGGTAAGATCCATTGCAGACCTGTCACATTCTGCCTTACCACCTGTTGAGTGTGTTGGGGAACAACAAATATATATATATATGTCACGGTTAGATAGAGAAACTGTTAGACCGAGAAACGGAGCGCTCGTCGTGCGGCGCGGGGTGGAACAAGCGGTCGCTTTGAGCCACAACAACGTAGCGTCGGCAGGAATGATAGCCTCACCCCACGGAGGTTATGGTTAGGGTTAGGGTTAGGGTTAGGCATAGTAAGCTAATGGCTAAACACAGCTGAGCTGGGCTAGTAAATAAACGAAAGAGAGTCGCAAACGAGTGACGTCAGCGCCTGCACTAGTGAATGGCTGTTGTCGCCATCTGGTGGTGATTGGTGTGTGGTGAACTACAAAACGAGCGCTCTTACCACAATCTCACTGAGTTACCCAAACTGACTGTAACATATATATATATATATATATATATATATATATATATACATATATATATAATATATATATATATATTAGGGATGTGCGCGATTATTTGGTTATCCGACTAAACAGGGCTGATCCCACTATTCGGTTGAGATATGAACTTTATTCAACATTTGCATCTTGCACCCATATTAATGTTATTTCTTTATAATAAAAGGTTGCTTTAACAAGTAAAATAAGCAACTTAAGAATTACCATGGGTTATTTGCGGAGCCTGACTGTCACACTGGTATTAAAGTGGTCACGATGACCCACAGCGGGTGCACGCTGAACGCTGGCAGCAGCATTCAGCGGCAGCAGCAGCAGCTGTCTGTCTGTCTGTCTGTCTTTCTGCTGCTTCAACATGAGTAGGCCTACATTGAGTGATTGAGCATCATTCATCATTCATTACTTTTAAAACTTGCTACGATGCAAAGTTTGTCTGAGTGCTTTGATGGAGAAATCAAATCCAATAAAGGCGACTGGATGTGAATCACTCGTTACCTCGGCTCGAGTAGGCTATTGCCTGCTCCATCAGTGTGATCCGCTCATCTGAAGAATAATCCATTTTGAGGTGAGAACATGGAGAAAGTAGTCTCAATCATAAGTTGGCTGTGAATGCCATAAATAATGGTTTAACGTAACATTGATGAGAGATGAGCAGGTCGCTTCACGAGACGAGTCCATCAGTCCAGCTGCTGCGGTGCGCTGCTGGGGAGTTAATTGGTATTTGACCTAGTTTTACGTCTCTCACTGGTGATGTAATTAATTATTTTGGAGCAGATTCCAATAGTATAAACATTATTAAAAGGCTTTCATATACTCTTGATATCTTTTTCAAATGAGGTTTAGCCTAATAGATCGAAATGTGCTAAATTCTGGCTATTTTCTGTGTGTTAATGTCAATAAAGAAATTCATCAATACATTTTCGGATATTCGAATATTCGGTTTCAAAATTGTCGTGTACACGTCAGTGAAATTAGTCGCTAGGAACATCCCTAATTATATATATATATAAAATACACACACACACACACACACACACACACACACACACACACACACACACACACACACACACACACACTCACACACACACACACACACACACACACACACACACACACACACACACACACACTTTTTGAATCCCTGAATCCCTGTAACACAAACCTCCTCGAAGACATTATAATAATACGGCCCGTATCCAAATGCAATGACCACACAAGCTGTGGACGTCTTCATCACAGTGACGATCCTCTGGAGTTTAGCCAGGTCATTGTCCATGGGCAGAGCCTCTGCATAAGACAAACAACCCAGATCAGACTGGTCCAGGTCAGACTGAAGTAATCGGGCAGCATCCCGTCCAGCTTCATCATTGCCAAACAACAGTCCTACCCAGGTCCACTCAAACCTCCTCATAATCTGGAGTATGGCTCGCACCTGATTGGATAAAGAATGGAGGGACAAGTACTTGTGTTAGATTATAAATAGGTACATCAGTGTTTGGAATTGTTACATTCATTATTATTATTATTATTATTACTAGAAGCTCGAGCGTCTAGTCGGCGACCTGGCCAACTCGGGAATGATGTAATAGAGAATGAATGCGCCACCCTTTAATGCAAACCCCATTATCCCTGCTGTCATACAACCTGTTTTGACCATCTGTTTGCCTGTGTCCATTTATGCCCATATATGGAGATCTCTGTATCTGTATCTGTCTGTCTGTGTCCCTTATATGCCCATATATGGAGATCTCTGCTCTTTGGGCGGCCAAGCGTCTAGTCGGGTGCCGGGCTACTCGGGAACAATGTAAATAGGGAATGAATTCCCCACCCTTTAATGCAAACCGCATTATAACTTTTGTCATAGGACCCGTTTTGACCATCTGTTTGCGTGTGTCCATTTATTATAACTGTTGTCATAGGACCCGTTTTGACCATCTGTTTGCGTGTGTCCATTTATGCCCATATATGGAGATATCATGCCCATATATGGAGATATCTGAATGTCTGCGTCCATTTTATGCCCATATATGGAGATCTCTGTATCTGTCTGTCTGAGTCCCTTTTATGCCCATATATGGAGATCTCTGCCCTTCGGGTGGCCAATTGTCTAGTCGGGGACCGGCCTACTCGAGAACGGTGTAAATATGGAATGAATGCCCCACCCTTTAACGCAAACCCCATTTATCTGTTTGCCTGTGTCCATTTATGCCCATATATGGAGATATATTTCTGTCTGCGTCCATTGTATGCCCATATATGGGGCATACAGATATCTCTGTATCTGTCTGTCTTCATCTTGAGCAGTAATACGCAGCCTGCTTGCTTTTCCACCCATGGGGAATGATGCCCCTCCGGTTGTTAGGCAATACCCATCATGCCCGTTGTTCAGTTGGCGTACGTGATGTCAGAGCACTTTATGATGTGATGTCACAATGAGTCGGCACTTGCGCCGATTTCATCCGGAACAGCCTGATGTCAACAATCAGCTCTGCATAAGGACATTCCGAACGTTTCTCGCCGTTTCGGGAAAACCGTTCGTCGGGTCGGGTCTAGGCCGGGCACTGCACTCCGTGCCGCGGCGGGGGCCTGCTTAAATCTGCATCATTCAAGTCATCCTCCCAGTCCCACGCTTTGTTGCTTGTCTTATGTTTGTCTTTGTCTCTTTTATTTTCTTTTTTGGAGCGGACCCCATGAATTCCCCACCCTTTAATGCAAACCCCAATATACCTGTTGTCATAGGACACGTTTTGACCATCTGTTTGCCTTTGTCCCCTTATGCCCATATATGGAGATCTCTGCACACACAGTACCGGTTGCGGAAAACTCTGATGTCAGACATCAGCTCCGCATTCGGGCATTCATTTTATGCCCATATCTGGAGAACGCGCGTGCCGGTGGGAAGAACGGTTCTTGAGATAAGCGGACTACATACATACATACACATTCACAGAGATTTTTTGTTGACTCATGTGGCGTACGTGATGTCAGAGCCTTTTATGAAGTGATGTCACAATGAGTCAGCGATTGCGCCGATTTCCTTTTCACAGAGATTTTTTGTTGACTCATGTGGTGTACGTGATGTCAGAGCCTTTTATGAAGTGATGTCACAATGAGTCAGCGATTGCGCCGATTTCCTCCGGAACAGCCTGATGTCAACAATCAGCTTGCCTGTGTCCATTTATGCCCATATATGGAGATCTCTGTATCTGTATCTGTCTGTCTGTGTCCCTTTTATGCCCATATATGGAGATCTCTGCTCTTTGGGCGGCCAAGCGTCTAGTCGGGTGCCGGGCTACTCGGGAACAATGTAAATAGGGAATGAATTCCCCACCCTTTAATGCAAACCGCATTATAACTTTTGTCATAGGACCCGTTTTGACCATCTGTTTGCGTGTGTCCATTTATTATAACTGTTGTCATAGGACCCGTTTTGACCATCTGTTTGCGTGTGTCCATTTATGCCCATATATGGAGATATCATGCCCATATATGGAGATATCTGAATGTTTGCGTCCATTTTATGCCCATATATGGAGATCTCTGTATCTGTCTGTCTGAGTCCCTTTTATGCCCATATATGGAGATCTCTGCCCTTCGGGTGGCCAATTGTCTAGTCGGGGACCGGCCTACTCGAGAACGGTGTAAATATGGAATGAATGCCCCACCCTTTAACGCAAACCCCATTTATCTGTTTGCCTGTGTCCATTTATGCCCATATATGGAGATATATTTCTGTCTGCGTCCATTGTATGCCCATATATGGGGCATACAGATATCTCTGTATCTGTCTGTCTTCATCTTGAGCAGTAATACGCAGCCTGCTTGCTTTTCCACCCATGGGGAATGATGCCCCTCCGGTTGTTAGGCAATACCCATCATGCCCGTTGACTCATGTGGTGTACGTGATGTCAGAGCCTTTTATGAAGTGATGTCACAATGAGTCAGCGATTGCGCCGATTTCCTCCGGAACAGCCTGATGTCAACAATCAGCTCCGCGTAAGGAGATTCCGAACGTTTCGCACCGGTTTCAAAAAACCGTGCGTCGGGTCGGGGCGAGGCTCGGCACTGCACTCCGCGCCGCGTCGGGGAACGCGCGTGCCGAATCTGAAGCCGGTGGGACGAACGGTTCTCGAGATACGCGGGTTACATACACGCAGAGATACATACACGCAGAGATTTGTCGCATTTATAGATAGATTACCCTTATTATTATTACCCTTATTATTATTAACTAGAAGCTGGGCCGCCCTTCGGGCGGCCCAGCGTCTAGTCGGCGACCTGGCCAACTCGGGAACGATGTAAATAGGGAATGAATGCCCCGCCCTTTAATGCAAACCCCATTATACCTGTTGTCATAGGACCCATTTTGACCATCTGTTTGCCTGTGTCCATTTATGCCCATATATGGAGATATCTGTATCTGTCTGTCTGTCGGCGTCCATTTTATGTCCATATATGGAGATCACTGCAGATATAGTTCTGGGTCCATTTTATGCCCATATGCCCATATATGGAGATATCTGTCTATTTGCGTCCATTTTATGCCCATATATGGAGATCTCTGTATCTGTCTGTCTGTATCTATTTATGCCCGTATATAGAGATATCTGTTTATCTGCGTCCATTTTATGCCCATATATGAGATCTCTGTCGCTTTTTGTTTGTTTCTTCTTTAAGCAGAATACACAGCCTGCTTAAATCTGCATCATTCAAGTCATCTTCCCAGTCCCACGCTTTGTTGCTTGTCTTATGTTTGTCTTTGTCTCTTTTATTTTCTTTTTTGGAGCGGACCCCATGAATGCCCCACCCTTTAATGCAAACCCCAATATACCTGTTGTCATAGGACACGTTTTGACCATCTGTTTGCCTTTGTCCCCACCCTTTAATGCAAACCCCAATATACCTGTTGTCATAGGACCCGTTTTGACCATCTGTTTGCCTTTGTCCCCTTATGCCCATATATGGAGATCTCTGCACACACAGTGCCGGTTGCGGAAAACTCTGATGTCAGACATCAGCTCCGCATTCGGGCATTCATTTTATGCCCATATCTGGAGAACGCGCGTGCCAGTGGGAAGAACGGTTCTCGAGATACGCGGATTACATACACGGGTCAGTGACGTGACGCCCCAAAAAATGTGTTTTTAAAAAAACTTTAAAATGCAGGCATAAAAGTTATTTACTTCTACTCACTCTCAACCTTATGGAAATACATTTTGTTTTTAGATATTTTATTGGAATCAGACTTTATTCAGCAGTTTGTTGTACTTGTGCCTAAAATTGTCATATGGTGTGACATGAAAATAATTGTTTATAAAATGAAAATGGAGTACATCTTTCTTAAGTTACTCACTTTATCAAAGTCCTTTATCATAACTAACCAGTGATCCACTATAGTTTTTTGAAAATTAATTATATCTGTATATTTCTTTCATAATCGACACTCTGTGTGAGGCCCATGTTCATGATCTTACAACATATTTTAAATGTATTCTGTCAAAACTTTCTCTAAAATTACACAAATATTTGTGACTCTTCCTGATAATATTCTCTATGTAATCCATAAACATTTTTTTGGTTTAATCATTAATAAAGGTATGATTTTTCACTATTTGGAATGTCACACCAAATTATTTAGTGTCACACCGTATGATCATATCTTCATGTGTCAAAGCAAACTGTGTTTTAACCTACCTATTAGTGAGTACTGAACTTTACTGATTGATTAAACAATTACCCAGGATAACATGGCCTTAATATTTCTGAACAGGATATTATTGTAGGGCTTTAACATGGGATAAGAAAGAATTGTAGTAGTAGATGGATGATGAGGATGTGCACAGGAATGCTACGCACACCTAAGTCTTCTGCCGGCCCACGGCAGAAGGATCCTAAAGAGACAATAAGGCGCATAGCCACACTTGGAGCCAAGGCAACATTTTATTAACACCAATTAGTGGAAACAGAACTCAGCATTCAGGTAAATTGCTTTTTTCCGAAGTCTCCTGAACTTGAACACAGCATTTTGTGTTGAACAAATGTAATTAGGAATCATGACATTACTCCACATCTCCACTAGCTAAAGAGTGCTGGGTTGCGCAACTCCAAAAATAGCTGATCTACAAGCTCTCGCAGCACAACGTGTTGAGAGCTTGTAGATCAGCTATTTTCGCTAGTTTTGTCTCGGGTCCTACCTTAACACTGTCCACTGTCCAGTCCAGTGAGTGAAAGTACAAAAGTATTAGATCAGATTAGATTATACATTTAGACTGTATTGTACATCAGCCAGTCGTATTTGGTGAGGATAGCAAACCGGCTGCCTTGTTGCGGTTCTGCTATGCCACAGACAACCTCCTGCTCTTCGTAGAAAATGCAGTCTCGCCCCTTTGGCTCCTCTCTCCTTGCTGGGTCATTGTTTAGTTTCTCCCTGTACTTTCTCGTTCTCTCAGCACTTGTCATTTTCCAGCTGACAAAAGAAAATGGAATGTATAGTTTAAGACAAAGAGAAAATATTGTTTAGATTGAAACAATATGTTAAGGTTTCTGTGAAGGGGTTTCTGCTCTGTCTGATGAATTTGAAGTATCACTGAATGAAGCTAAATTACATTTTATGTAGAAATGTTTAAAACAAATGTTTAAATGTACAAAAGAAACATGGAACTTTGTTATTTATTGTTATATCTGTAGTTAAATACAGTATAAATCATATGGTGTGACAATCAAGTCATATGGCGTGACAAGCAGATGTCACACCATTATGATTAAGTGTCACACCATATTACGTTTTTCTGCATTTAGGTTTACCTTGAGGCTACTATGTACACAGTAGCATGCTAACAGCATGCTAGCTATAACAAAGCAACCTAGATCTACATGGAAATATGACCAAAACTTCAAATAACTTAAGCTTTTTTTAATGAAAAGGTGTCACACCAACAGACATCCAAAGTGGTGAGTTTGTCAAAGTTTCAACAAGATGGCATTTCATGAAAATGTTAAAATCATAACTCACCTCAGACACCTGTCTTGCAGTTGTGCTGGGAGTGCTGAATAGCCTTACAGAAGAAGGACCTCTCTAGCCAATAGGTGTCCAAATAATTGCCTGTTTAATTTGTCCAAACTAGTGTCACACCAAATGATTTTGGTTTGGGGGACAAAATGTTTTTGATCAGAAATGACTGAAAACATTATGCTTTGACTTTGAAAAGATATAGGCTCACAAATAGACATTTTTTTTTAGCCTAAATTCATTTTCAAATGATTTTTAGCAATTCTTTTTCTTAGTTTTATTCAAGTTCCCACTTTGAGAAACAAGGTCAGGACAGTCACACCATATGAGTTTTGCCATGTTTGGTTGAACATTCTGAAGAAATGAGGAATGAAATGCTTTAATCTTGAGTAAGTTCACATAAAGCTTAATGTCCTGCACAATATTCAGAAGGTTTTTGACAAATATATTTTTTATTTATACATGTTTGACACCGAGGACAGCGAAAACGTTACGTCACGTCACCCACCCACATACATACACATTCACAGACATTTTTTGTTGACTCATGTGGCGTACGTGATGTCAGAGCCTTTTATGAAGTGATGTCACAATGAGTCAGCGATTGCGCCGATTTCCTCCGGAACAGCCTGATGTCAACAATCAGCTCCGCGCAAGGAGATTCCGAACGTTTCGCGCCGCTTCGGGAAAACCGCGCGCCGGGTCGGGCCGAGGCCCGGCACTGCACTCCGCGCCGCGGTGGGGAACGCGCGTGCCGAATTTGAAGCCGGTGTATCTGTGTCCCCGTTATGCCCATATACGGAGATTGCGTCCATTTTATGTCACAATGAGTCAGCGACCATCTGTTTGCCTGTTTGTCTTTGAGTCAGCAGAAGTGATGTCAGAATGCCCATATGCCCATATATGTAGAGATCTGCCCATATGCCCATATATGGAGATCTCTGTATCTGTGTCCCCTTTATGCCCATATACGTATACGGAGATTGCGTCCATTTTATGTCACAATGAGTCAGCGACCATCTGTTTGCCTGTTTGTCTTTGAGTCAGCAGAAGTGATGTCAGAATGCCCATATGCCCATATATGTAGAGATCTGCCCATATGCCCATATATGGAGATCTCTGTATCTATGCCCATATATGTAGATCTCTGTCATAGGAGTGTGGGGTCATGTGGTGTACGTGATGTCAGAGAGATTGCGTCCATTTTATGTCACAATGAGTCAGCGACCATCTGTTTGCCTGTTTGTCTTTGAGTCAGCAGAAGTGATGTCAGAATGCCCATATATGTAGATCTCTGTCATAGGAGTGTGGGGTCATGTGGTGTACGTGATGTCAGAGCCTTTTATGAAGTGATGTCACAATGAGTTAGCGATTGCGCCGATTTCCTCCGGAACAGCCTGATGTCAACAATCAGCTCCGCGCAAGGAGATTCCGAACGTTTCGCGCCGCTTCGGGAAAACCGCGCGCCGGGTCGGGCCGAGGCCCGGCACTGCACTCCGCGCCGCGGTGGGGAACGCGCGTGCCGAATTTGAAGCCGGTGTATCTGTGTTCCCGTTATGCCCATATACGGAGATTGCGTCCATTTTATGTCACAATGAGTCAGCGACCATCTGTTTGCCTGTTTGTCTTTGAGTCAGCAGAAGTGATGTCAGAATGCCCATATGCCCATATATGTAGAGATCTGCCCATATGCCCATATATGGAGATCTCTGTATCTGTGTCCCCTTTATGCCCATATACGTATACGGAGATTGCGTCCATTTTATGTCACAATGAGTCAGCGACCATCTGTTTGCCTGTTTGTCTTTGAGTCAGCAGAAGTGATGTCAGAATGCCCATATGCCCATATATGTAGAGATCTGCCCATATGCCCATATATGGAGATCTCTGTATCTATGCCCATATATGTAGATCTCTGTCATAGGAGTGTGGGGTCATGTGGTGTACGTGATGTCAGAGAGATTGCGTCCATTTTATGTCACAATGAGTCAGCGACCATCTGTTTGCCTGTTTGTCTTTGAGTCAGCAGAAGTGATGTCAGAATGCCCATATATGTAGATCTCTGTCATAGGAGTGTGGGGTCATGTGGTGTACGTGATGTCAGAGCCTTTTATGAAGTGATGTCACAATGAGTTAGCGCTTGCGCCGATTTCTTCCGGAACAGCCTGATGTCAACAATCAGCTCTGCATAAGGAGATTCCGAACGTTTTGCGCCGGTTTCGGAAAACCGTGCGTCGGGTCGGGTCGAGGCTCGGCACTGCACTCCGCACCGCGTCGGGGAACGCGCATGCCGAATCTGAAGCCGGTGGGACGAACGGTTCTCGAGATACGCGGGTTACATACACGCAGAGATACATACACGCAGAGATTTGTCGCATTTATAGATAGATGTGTGTGCAAGTTCACCTGGAAGACAAAACTTGGTATTGTTCTGAAGAAGGATGGGAACTGAGTCAGGTCACTGAGACAGGAGCAAGACGCATAATAACTGATCTGAGAGGGGGGGGGAAGCACAATAATTTACAATTTAGGCATTTAGCAGACACTCCTAATCCAGAGCTATTTACAATAAACAAGGTAATACTTCAGATCGACATCAATACATAGTCATCTAAAAGCACCTATTCAGTAAAAACTACACATCGTTTCTGTAATGTACTCGATCGGGTGTTCAACAATGGGTCTGGTAAGCTTTTTTTTAATTTTTTTTACTGCCTTTGCCTCATTCCAGAAAGCATGTGGATCACAATTTGCTGTTTTAACACAAACATTCTACATTACCCTACGATCACAATGCAGACTGAATACACCTGTGTATCCTTGAGCACCATGGACAAAAAAGTTATATTTCAAGCACGGTAGGGAAGTCCCAATCCCGTTTTTTTGCTCCCGCTCCCGCTCCCGATCCCATATTTTTGCTCCCAATTCGATCCCGATCCTTCCCGATCCGATCTTTCGGCAATGCATTAACAACTTGGGTGCCAAACTCGTTCAGTAACGAGTTAAGGCCACTAGGGGTCACCCTGCCAAAAGGAGTTGTCTCGTTCCTGAACGAGACAACGAAGGGTTAACTGTACGTGCAGCTGCCTGCCCTCTGAATGACCCGAGTCCATACGTCACCCCGTAGCTGAGAGAGAGAGAGAGAGAGAGAGAGAGAGAGAGAGAGAAAATGGCACGAGCTGGTTGCATTGATTTCCATTCTACTCTGAAACATAAAAAGGGCTTTATCTATGAATGAGGTGAAAAGAATGCCAGGGAAGCAGAGATCTGATTGTTTTCATGGCGACACTTTACCGCGATGGTCGGCCGCGGTTTAGATTTTAGTTTCGCGAGCGTTTGTAAACAAATGGATTTTCTTCCTCAATCGTCAGTGGACACCCACGTGCACACGCACGAAGCTTCCGAGGCTCTTCAAAATAAAGCGTGAGTGAACGGCGGCAGCAGCAACAGCTAGAAATGTTATAAGCCTGAGCATCCCATGTGTTAAGGAAAAAGAAAAGAAAAAAATATTTTATGTTGTCACTTTTTTTATTTATTTAAATTACAGTATCCATTCTATCCAAGCTTCTTTTTTCACTTAGTACAGCATTGTATCAAAACAAATTAAAAATAAAGCTCATCAGCTTATATATTTTTTAAATACATAAAGACAAGGTGTTTCCCGATCTTTTTCTCACGATTTCGATCTTACGAAATCGGCCCCGATCGCCCCAATTTCCGATCTCCCGATCCCGATCGGGACATCCCTAGTTTCAAGGTTATTTTGTGCAATAAAGTATCTGTCGCATTGGAGCCCTCAGTGCGCAAGCGTTTATATATTTATTCTCTGGAGACAAAATCCTCAGTTTAGAATCACATTAATTACAGGCACATGTTCAGCACAAACAATAACAACATAGCTTCCCCAGCATAGCACACAGCTATCAACGTAACACCAAAACACATAGACAGCAACGGCTGTGTCCGAAATGCGGAACTCGTACCCTATTCCATAACCCCGTCCCTAAATGAGGGATCCAGATGTAGTGTACTACAGTAGTGCACATTTCACGCAAATTTAAACAAAATATTATTATCATGATTATCATTATCAGCTGTGGAAGGTTGGGAAGAAAAGAGAGATCGAAAAACAAAGCCTCCAGCGTCTATTCTCGTATTTTCTCTTCATTAACAACTTCATAGCTTTTTTCATAATTTGTTCTCTGTTGACAAGGCTGTGGACATTTGTACGAGTTGTTTTCTTTAGCCGTTGGTTCTGCTCAGCAACAGGTGGCTATGGCTAGCTGTGTTAGTTTCCTCCTGCCCAGAGAAGTGCCTGCAGGGTGCGTGTGCGCGTGTATAGTGCATACGCGTGCTCAAAGCGCGAGGCAGCAGCCGCAGCGCAGTGCATTGTGGGGCGGTAGGGCTTGAATAGTGACCATCGAATGCACCCTACAAATCCAGATGCATTGTGGGATACTTCAGTGCACTATATTTGGGTACAAAAATGTTCACTATACATTCGGACACTACTTAAAAATGGCGGAGCTCCCTTTTAGTTGCGACCGTAAGGTCGCAGTTTAGTATGAAAACCTCCACCGGCCGTCCGTCCCTGAGTCACACGTGCGGTCGACCGCACGTCACACGTGCGGTCGACGTGTGTCCGCATCAGTCTGACATCACTCTGACATCACAGAGTCCACATCTGATGATGTGGCGTGATGTCATACAATACACAAACAAGCCCTATATAAAGGGGCAATTCTCACCAGGGAAGAGAGCATTCCTCGACACAGACCTTATCGCCAGGATCAACTAAGCTTATAGCTTATCATCACATCCAACCATCTTAACTCTTTTACTGCCACAGAATTGAACAAAAAGCTCAATCCACTGCCAGCTAAATTGAGAATTGTCGCTCATCTTTGAAGGCCTACTGGAGAAATTTGGTTTCGACTATAAAGACAACAATTATATGGCAACGTAGAATAGAATGTCTACTTTGCAACAGAAAAAGATTTCGAGTTTTTATCTTGTTCTGTTCATTAGCTAGAAGCTGCAGAATGTGGCCTAAAAACAGCTCTTTGAGAACATAAAGCTGAGAAAAATGCATTTTTGTGAAGAATACATTTTCAGGCAGAAATCTCTCTTTAGCCTTTTATTGTTGGCTTCAGTAACATCACACCTATGATCAGTGGTTGTTTACAAACAAATTCAAAAAAATAAAAACAAGAAAAAGTGTCTTTTTACACACTTTTAGTGTGTAAGAGAAGTAAGAGCAGTAGTAAGAGCAGTGCAGAACATTGACACAGTGACATGAGCTTCAGCCTGAATCCTGCTTCAGCTTTCAGGGTTCTCTTTATCTCACACTTTTTAGTGTGACACTACATGTCTACAGAGTGTATATATGTGTGTGTGTGTGTGTGTGTGTGTGTGTGTGTGTGTGTGTGTGTGCGTGCGTGCGTGCGTGTGTGTGTGTGTGTGTGTGTCATTCAGCCTGCACAGGGCCTGGGTCTCCATTCTGTTTCACTCCAGCCAGGCTCCTCCGGAAGGGCTCCACCGGGTCTGCTGAACTCGTACACGAGCCCATGGTCGATCTGTAAATTATACAAATACATAATTACTATAAAATACATGAAAAATAGTACACCTTCAAGCTCACAACGCGTCACAGCAGAATGCGTGGAGGTTGGGGGCCTACTATTTTCATCAAAAGGCCGTTTTAGAAATGTCAACCCCTGCCTCTCTAACATTCTATGCACTTCCTGCTTACCACACAAATATATATATATATATATATAGTAATTATGTAAAAACAGCATTCATGGTCTGGAGAGGGCACTTTTTTACAGGTGGATAAAAGGGCAGGGGCTCCAGCCCCCTTTGATGTCTATGTGAGCATGTGTCTGGTGCTAAGTCTGCTTTACAGAAAAAAGGTTTTTGTTCTTTACCTATCCTTGTCCTTGGACGACTACGATGTGGCAATGAAGAAGTAGGCTCATCATCGTCGACTCATCATCTAAAATCATAGCCAGGAAATTCAAAAATCAAAATCAAAAGGTTTATATGTAAACAAATCAATTTACAATTTTGACATTTAGCAAATGACTTACAATAAGTTCATATGTAATACATAAAATGCAGATATAGTAAATAGTTACCATGCATTTACTGTCACAGTGAAATGCCCTTTATACCCTGTATGTATAATATATAAAATGTCACAATGCAACATAGCTCTGTTTACACAAAGCTGTACTCCCTCCAACTGTATATATGTTCCCCATTTTCAACAGTTTTTATTTGTAACACTTGCTTTGGCAATGTAAACGTATGTTTTCTCATGCCAATAAAGCTCCTTTGAATTGAACTGAAAAGCTACATCATCAGCTACTGATGATGATGATGATGATGATGACGACGATAAAAAGAAACCTCTCCCTCTCTCACACACACACACACATCGTACGCACGCACACACAAACTAAGCCAATAAATCCTAAATTCCCATCAAATAATCCTAGTAGCTGTGCAGTGCACGTACACTACACGCGGTACGTGCACGCGCGTGATAGGAACTCCACGTGTGTCCTTTGTAGCGACAAAAACAAACGCACGCATGTGGATCCTAACTGCTTGGATCAAGTTACTGATCCGGTCCGGATACGGAAACATGTCTTGCATGTATGTGTACGTGTAAATAGCCGGATGCAGTAGGCGGGCTCTAGACCGGATCCCACTGATCGCAATAGAGATCACTCAGACTAGGCTCGATCGAGGCTTGTCACTCAAACCAGGCTTCTCATTTCCTCACGGATGCGATGGAAAGAAAGCCTGAAGCGATGTTTCACATACAGTATACATACATGCATGCACTGGAATTATGTCTTACCACTGTGGACAGTAGAATCATGGCCTCTGTTCTCCAAGGGGTCTCTACGCGGAAGCCAGATCGTCGGCCAAATCGTCCAGTTAGTCTCTGCCTCTGTAGGCTACGTCTGGTGGTCCCTGCTGCGGTGGAGATGTGTGTCCACTGTCCCAGCACGGGGGTCTCCCTCTCAGGAACGAACGGCGGGGGTCTCCGAGTCCATATCGGGATATCAGGAGGCTCTTGATGCACTTTTTGACCCGGTTCTTCGCGACCAACGGCACCAAGAAATGGAATATGTTTCTCTTCAAAGCCAACGGCTACACTACAGGAATCTTTTTCTCTTCTTCTTCATCACATCATCATCATCATCATCATCATCATCATCATCACGACCACCACCACCATTCGTGGGCGCTGCTGGGTCACCAACGCGGGTAGGTTCAGGTTGTAATCCTAAAGTTTGTTGTCGAAACTTTCCTGACGTGGATCTGCTGCTGTCTGAGACCCCGGCCGTGGGGTGGTGGGGGATGGTCGCTTTGCTTCGGCGGATTGATACTGAGCAGGGCCTAGTACTTGGCCTAATACATCTCAATATTCTAGTACTGCTAAATACTACTACCTACTACAATTACTATACTACTAATACTATAAAACAACTGATTTCCGACAAAATGATCGCTTTTACCAACGTTTCTCTCTCTCTTTCTCTACTAACAGTCCGATGCATAAAACAATATAGTCCCTCAAGGCTGCTAGCAGCTACCAGTGGCGTCAGTTCAGAACAAGCTAAGGTATGGCAACATGACTGGTGTCTGGTGAAGACACCAGTCATGTTGCCATACCTTAGCAACAGGCACGATGAAAAGTACATTTTTATTATTTCCCCCTGTCAAGGTATGGCAGCTGCATACCCCTGCCATACCCAATTGACGCCCCTGGCAGCTAGGCAGGCGCAGAGTCGCTCTGGGCAGGCGGAGCCAGGACAGTCTGTTTACTTTTTTTTTTATGACCGGTTTCCGGCTGTCCTCAAAACGACACCGACGACCAATTATGCATTCAAAAGTTGCGCAAGGACGTCTTTTATCATAATCCATAAAAAACATCAAACGAACGAACGGCCGTATTGGCACAGAGGTCTCTGGAGGATTGGGGCGAACAGGAACGTTCAAAGCAGTATAAGAGTTAAGATACTCAGCTAGTGGGGAATGCTCTCTTCCCTGGTGAGAATTGCCCCTTTATATAGGGCTTGTTTGTGTATTGTATCGTATCTCCATATATGGCCATCTCCGTATATGGAGATATAAGTTGTCCATGCCCAAGTATGGGCTGGTGAGGTCAGACTTGTCTGTCGTACATTTCGGTCAATTCCAGTGGGGATGCCATTGAAAAGATAATCTAGTTGTACAAAGTAATCAAAGAATGGGTTGACTTTATCTGTGGAGAGTTTATGTCACTGAGAGTCCTTTTATAGCGATTGAAATCATGATGAGGTCACGATGAGTCATCTATGCCCAAATATAGATTTCTAGGTCAGATGGCCCATGGAGTTTGTGATGTCAAACCTAGCAACCCAATATAAACAAACCTGATGTCAGACCTGAAGTATCCTTTTATACCCATAGATGGAGATACAGAGATCTCCATATATGGGCATATTAGAAAGCCCATATACATATATGGGCATAAAAGGGACAAGGACTTACAGTTAAGAGATCTCCATATATGGGCATAAAGGGACAAGGACTGTTACAGTAGATATAGAGATGTCCATATATGGGCATAAATGAACAAGGACTGACAAACACTGAGATCTCCGAGATGCCTTGAATCGTATGGAAGGCTCTGAGTCTGAAGTCTTGTTGGGAGAACTAGCCGAGTATTGGAGATGGTTGGATGTGATGATAAGCTATAAGCAAACCCTGGCGATAAGCCAGTACTTGGGATTTGTTGATGTAAATGTTCACATAGAGTGTAATAATTGGTAAAACAAACTTTTGGCCTATTTGTGGAGATAAGCGACCAACGGTCGCTTATCTCCCGATTAGGGAGTCTTACTGGTACACTACATTAGGAATAGGGTGGATTTCGGACGCAGCCAACGTCACTTCCCCCCGAAAGTCCCAGGAAGTCCCTCAACGTCACAGTACATCCGGCCAGTGTTAAAGGGGCCGCTACACTATAATATTCCTTACTCAGAACCTGCCCAAACTTGTGTTGGTGATGTACATGTTCTCTCTTTGCATAATATAAAACAGGCTGTGGTAAAAGGGGTTCGAGTAGGAAACTTACCATGGGCACTCTGTACAAACCTAATATTCTAGAGATGGCCACAGAGTTCTTTGAGGTAGAAGGACCCACAATGCCCAGCACTGGAGGAGGGGAGCCGGCACAGCTCTCATCCAGTGTGTGTGTTGAAATTCTTTATTAGGAATAACCCCGTTGAGATGTAGCATCTCGTTTTCGAGAGGATCCTCCTAAGCACAATACAAAAATGTACAACAAAGAAAGAAGAAAGTGTAGAGAGAAAAAACAAAAACAAAAAAAACAAACAGACAAACAAGCAAAACAAAATCAAACAGAAAATACAACAACCAAATCAACCCTCAACTGAGAAGACAATGGAAAACAGACAACAAGGAAAACAGTAGAACATAACTCAAACATAAAACAAAACAACCAATTCAACCCTACAGTAGAGGGAATGATAGACAATACAAGTAAACAAACAGGACAACGGAAAACAGACAAGGAGAACAGAACCGTCAAACAAAGACTGGATCAAAAAAAGCAGAATAATGGATGTCATAACTGCTGTGATAGTATGTAATAAAGTCATAAGCTATAAAGGATAAGATATAAAGTTGTAACTTCTAAAGTTATGCAAAAGTTATTCATTATTATTATTAAGTTAAAAACATGTACATGTACTCTCATAATAAGAAGACAGCTTATTTTTAAACATATTAAATGAGCACTTTTACCAGTGTAAAGTGCTGCTCTCTCCCACTGGTCAGTGACATCGCTGCAGGCAGTGCAACTCCAAGCATGACGCAGGTATCATGGATGCTGTATCCTAGAGTCACATTGGGCAGCAGGCTGGGGTTTCTGTTGATCTCATCGATGGCAAACGGCATGATCTGGGACTTTTTGAAGCCACTAGTGTCATAACTAACACAAAATTACACCTTCATTTTGAAAATCATTGGTGATGAAACCTTTTCATGATTTTGTTTAATAAATGAATTAATGCCTTACTTTGTCTTACTACACAGTGTCACACAAACGTAGCAAAGTATCCGATCTACAAGCTCACAAGACTTTGCACGGGACGTGTCGTGAGCTTGTAGATTGTCTGTTTTTGCTATTAAAAAAAAATATATATTTACATCAAAGTGTAAGTGGTGAAGTGTGTTATATGAATATTGAAATAATGACATATACTGTATTAATAGCAACTTATAGCACTAAATAATTACAATCCATCAAAAACACAGCTTGTTTTTCTCCCCCTGAAAAATAACAGTTTTGGACACAAGGTTTCCACCCGACAGCTACAGGTATAGAAATATACAACATCGACTAATCATGTTACTATAGATCAAAATAAGGTAATAATAGTTCTCTGATACTCACACATAGCAAGTGGGACCCTGTTCCTTGGAGGTGAAAGACAGCTCAGGGAACACAGAGACATGGTTGTTGGGGCTCAAACCACCACCCAGAAGCACCAAACCACCCAGAAGCACGTCTCCAGCTTTGTACATTCTGTTGAGATTAAACAGTGCCTGTAACTCACAAGAGGAAGATGAGGAAGACAACGGAGAGAAGAAAGAGAACAACATCATAACTGAAAACAGGTGTACGTCAAGAGAAGCCCTCATGACTGTCCTCCTCTGTCTGACACCCTTCCCCTCTCTCTAAAATCTATTGTCCAGTTGTTACGTGTTTTATACACAGGGCCGTGCCGTCCCCTGTGCCACCTTATGACATTACGTCATCGTTCACAACACCCAAGTAGAGGTATAGGGCTTAACACATTGGTTCTCAAACTTTCTCATGTCAAAGACCCCGAGATTGACACTTATTAAGAATTTACAACAATTTACAATTTAGGCATTTAGCAGGTGCTCTTGATCCATTAGCCTGCAGACCCCCCTTTGAAAAGATACTCCAGGGACCCCCATAAGAGAATTTATGTCTCTAGCATTGATTCCCCAACCAGTTTTATTCCAAGGACCTCGAGGCAACTCTGCAGCAGGCAACGTATACTGTATGCTGATGCGTGCCCTGAGTTTGAAGTCAGTCGGTTCCATTTATGCACATGACCATATACTGTATGGGCAAAGCAGTCAGATTCAGGCTCTAGACAACAGGGTCTCCCAGGCTATATGCCTATACGGCCATATCGGGTTTGCTTATGTCTGAGTCTTGAGTCTTAAAACGTCAAAAACGGCCGATGATGACGTCATCATCGGCAGCAAATCTGGACAGCCTGTTTTAAGAACCTGTGGGATACTTTTAACCTTCGCCTTCTCAAAACCAGAGAAAGACACAACGGTCAGAAATGGGACTTTGTGAGGATAGAAGGTGCTAGTGGGACCCAAAAAATGGTTAGGAAAAGTGAAATTTCATGGTGTATCACCTTTAAATATTTTAAAAACACATTTTTATTTTAACCACTTCTTAACACCTTCTAAGCCTGGTCGTACTCCCTCGGACTTCCTACTGGGTCCCATCAGCCACACGTCTATTCCCGGACTTTTGATATAAATGATAATAATAAAAAAAAAAAACATCGGAAATTCTTCTCTGTGTCTTTTTGGAGCTATCTGAAACGGTTAATATGCTCTCACAGTCACTTTCTGGTGCTGGGTGTGATACTCGTAATATCCAGCAGGCCACGCCGTTGACTCACATTCTGGATGGATGGCTGGCCAGGAGTGGCCATGAACTCTCCCCAGTGTTGAAAATCGACAAGAAGGACACACAAGATGGCTACTCTTTGTCTCTGTTCGTGGATCGCGGTTTCAATCACGTTCGGGCGCCGCTTCTCTATCGCTCCTTTCCCTGCTTCGCCGCACGTAAACGAATGGAATTGATCTCCCCTCCGCCTCGCCAAAGTAAGATCGCCGACCTCTGCAGGATGAATATGTACGCTGTATCGAGCACTCCATTACGTGTTGTTATCATGTGGGCTTTGTTTTTTTAAAACATGTTTGTAAATAAATGGCTTATTTCTTCGGCGCTACCTCTGTTCAGAGGGTTCTGCCGCGGCTTGCAACGTGTTAACTCTTCTATATTTAGTAAAACTGTACTACACTCGTCATCAAGTCTCTTTGCCAGAAGTAGCTGATCTAATAGGCCACAACATGTGAGCTTGTAGATCTGCTTTTTGTTGGAGAGTGTTCCTGCCAGAATAGGAAGTGTTTAAATGTCATTTGCCTGACCATGAATGATCTACTATTAAACGATCAATAATTGATTACTGTGTATGTTAAAGCACATGTGTGTTTGTGTGTTATACCGATATGAGATAATTACTGATAATTAAAGGATTTTCATATTAAGGCAAAATATTCTACTGATTCTGTTACAGTTATTGATAATCTCGATTAATACACAATTGAATCAGAACAGCTAACTTAGCGAGGCATTGAACCATGTGTTATTTAATTGGTGTTATTGTAAGGTTTCAACCTTGTGGTCTTTAAATGGCCTCTAAGGCCTGGGTTAATGAAATAACAACACTGTTTCTGTATGTGTGTTTGTGCATTAGTGCGTGCACACGTGCGGAGCTGCCTGCTTGGCAGATGACATCACTCAGCTAAGGGACAGTCATTTGGGACACAACTGGTGAGATGAAGATGCGTTAAGCTTCACTCTTGTTTTCTCTCACAAAGTGCTAACTAGAAGCAGTGCTCTTCCAAGCAGAGGTCTCCACCAGGTCAGGTAGGTTATTGTGGCCTCCTGGTAGAGCTATAATAGGCAAATGTGAAAAGGGTGCCATGTCATCTGCATTCTGTCATGATTTGAGTCAGTCTGGACATCACTGTGGCTCAGACTCATCAGAAGGGTATAAATTAGCAATGACATCAGATACCTTTTCTACATCTGACCTCACATACTCCATATATAGACATAGCTGACCTGTTTGACATCACCATCAAGACAGAAGTATTTTTCATGACATCACTGTGACTCAGATTCATCAGAAGGGTATAAAAGAACATATTGTGTATAGGTCTCATGTGGTCTGTAACATATAACATCTATGATGTCAGACGTCAGTCATATCCATATTTGGGAAAATATTGTGTCCACATTTTGTCCAACTTAAACAACCAACAGCAACTCGAATCACACTTGCAAATGAATTCTGTCCTGTGTGAATTCTATATATATATATGTCACAGTTGTTTTGAGTTTCAGTGAAATTGAGAACAGGAGCGCTCGTCGTGCGGCGCGGGATGGAACAAGTGGTCGCTTTGATCCATAACAACAACATGAAAATCAAATATGATTATTTTGGGGGGTCACAGCCTGAAAGGTCATGTGTAAGCCAGTGTTTTAGACGTAGCCATAGGCCTATTGTATAAATATTTGCTATTGCTACACAATAAATGGTAAGGTAAAACAAATGCATAAATAGTAATAATAATAATAACAATAATGATAATAAACATATATATAGGCCTACATATTGTATGATAAATGTATCTTTGCCAGACACAAGGCAGACTAGGCAGATTATTGCCTCGATGGAAGTACATTAAGAGCCAGAACCAGGGACGTGCTGGGCCCCTGATTCAGCCGGGGAAAAAAGAGTTGGAGAGGCCCTCATTGCGCGCTATAGAGAGAGATCTCTCGAGGCGTTGTGTGCTTGTAGATCGGCTGTTTTCACTACTTTTGTGCAACGGCCTTGTATGATGAAGCAGGGCTTTGCTTTGCGAAAAAAAGTATAAATTTGAAACTTGGAGATACAAGGTTTCTGCCCGACAGTGACGATTTACTTTGTTGGCCGCCCAGCCCCCAAAATCGGAACGAAGGCCGACATTTTTTAATTTATTTTTTCCTAATGGCCGGCCTGGACTGGCCGGGAATGAACCGGCCGTTCGGGAGTTGTCCCGCTTTTCCCAATGGCCAGCACGTCCCTGCAGTTCATGATATGGAAGCTTGGTTCTCCAGGATCACCATTGTCATCAAATGATACATGATGTCCAGATGATGTGCTGAAGTTGACCTTTTCCAGGTAATGCACAAGCTAGAAATGGTGACGAGCAGAATAATGAAGAACATGAGACTTGGGACCCATGAGTTAAGCGTAAAGGGCTTTGCACACAGATGCGTTTTCTTTTTTTCGCACGAAAAAAGCGCACAATTTCATTATTCTTTTTTAAGAAAACAATGATTGTCTATGACCTCATGCACACCGGCTCCGAATTTGCCATGCGGCAGGTGGCTTCGGCAGTGCGTTTTTTTCCCGATCGAACCCAGTTCGATTTGCGCGTCTTGTCATATGCGGTAAAAACTCATTGACTCCTTTTATTACTCCTTTTCGGATCCGCAGTGTGGACCCATTTTTGCAAGGCCACGCACACATCTCAGTGTCCATAGATGGGGTTGGTGTGTGCATGGGGAAAACCAGGAAATACATGGGAAAACAGACAACGATCGGATAAAAAGGCTTCTTATTAAAGAACACAGAGGATACGGGTAATTATAGAATGGCGTACCATATTTAGTCAGGTGTGAGACTTAATTAAGCACTTTGTTTGTGATACCTGAATGTTGGTGTAGTTAGGGTCTAAATAAGTCGCTCTGCCCAAATCCATGTAAATCTGGGAACATGGCGGTCGTGAGCGAGCGTCATGTTTCAGGTCTACATGCGTGAGCTACGAAGGGCTAGAACATCTCAGGTGGACATTGTAGTGTCCCGTGCTGTTTGTTAGGGGTGGATTGGGACTGCCCTGGCAATGCTGTGTGCTATTATATCTCATATCAGAGTGGTAACAAGGTATAGGTGGACCCCCCTCTCCATCTCCTCATGTAAGTCAGGAGGTTTGGCCTTTGGTTTACTTTACTGCATCACAAATAAAAGAGTAATAACAACAGATGGTCCGGGCCTTCAGGGGTAAAAGGCCAACTGCTAACATGTTCCAACCTCAGAAGGCCTTCATCAGAGCTGGCCTTTCTACCTTTTTTTTTTAGTGCCCTGATCGTACACATTTTTACAAATAAAATAGTGTTTGTATAAATTAGTCACCATGATGAATTATTCTTACACTAAACCAATTGGTCACTACAATACTGTAGTTTTTTTTCTCTTTTTATTTTGGGGGGGGGGGGGGGGGATGTTTTGCATCAAGATGTACGTGCTATTGTCGCCCATCCCTCTCGGCACAATAGACAGTACGGTAGCACCCTTGGGTCCCTTTTAATTAATGTTAGCATGTTTTGATGTCTCAATCTCTGGTGACTCATCTCATCGGCCTTGGAAATTAATTACTTTTAGAGAGCTGCTGTTACATCACCCCTGACCCCTGGGCCAGATGCCATCCCTGGGACACGCTCACCTGCCTCTGAAGCTCACGTTGAATTTTGTACCCACCTGGGTATGGGTATAGCATGGCAAGTCTGCTGTTAGCAGACCATCAGAGACGTCTGCCTACTGATACGACTCTGGACACAGGGAAATCTCGCTCTTTCGAGCGACCGTCATTTCGACAAAGGAGCGTCGGGAGGGTTAGCGACTCACCCCACGGAGGTTAGGGTAAGGGTAAGGGTTAGAGTAGAGTTGGGTGTCGAACAGATGACACGTAGTAACAGCGAAACGCTCCCTCTGGACACCTCTGAACATAACATAGTTGCCAGAACGCTACGCCTACTGCTTTAAAAGCCAATCATATCACCACTCACATCACCTGCCTATTTATTTTTTATTTATTTATTTATTGTCTCCACCAGCCGAAGGCTGAGGGGAGAGTATGTTTTCCCCTCCGTCCGTCCGTGCGTCCGTGCGTCCGTCCGTGCGTGCGTCCGTCCGTGTGTCCTCGCAGTTTGTGTGCAGCTAATCTCAGTCGCCGTTGGCCCGGTCGCTGCCAAAGTGAGCACACACATTCCCTGGATGCCAATCTAGAACCTCTGCCCTAAATTTTTCAAATGGGCTTTTTCTAGCGCCACCTAGTGGCCGATGTGTGTCCGTCCGTGTGTCCTCGCAGTTTGTGTGCAGCTAATCTCAGTCGCCGTTGGCCCGGTCGCTGCCAAAGTGAGCACACACATTCCCTGGATGCCAATCTAGAACCTCTGCCCTAAATTTTTCAAATGGGCCTTTTCTAGCGTCACCTAGTGGCCGATGTTTGCAAAACACATTTCTGTGCACTATTCTTACAGGTTTTGTCCAAAAATCCTACAAATCGGTAGGCAGTATCTCGACAGTCATGTGATCGACACGGATCTGTCCGATTTTGCATATTCCATCCTGATTGGCTAAGATTGGCTTCCAAAGTTTGTAGGATTGCGTGCGTCCTCGCAGTTTGTGAGCAGCTAATCTCAGTCGCCGTTGGCCCGGTCGCTGCCAAAGTGAGCACACACATTCCCTGGATGCCAAACTAGAACCTCTGCCCTAAATTTTTTAAATGGGCCTTTTCTAGCGCCACCTAGTGGCCGATGTTTGCAAAACACATTTCTGTGCACTATTCTTACAGATTTTGTCCAAAAATCCTACAAATCGGTAGGCAGTATCTCGACAGTCATGTGATCGACACGGATCTTTCCGATTTGGCATATTCCATCCTGATTGGCTAAGATTGGCTTCCAAAGTTTGTAGGATTGAGCCGTTTTGAACAAAATGCCTCAAATCACAAACGCAAAGTGCAATTATCATGAAATCGCGCACACACGTTCCCACTAGGCCGAGGAAGAAATGCCACGTATTCTTTTTTAAATCAGCCTCATGGTGGCGCTATAACAGGCTGATTTGTGGTTTTACCTATAACTCCACCGATCAGTTCACAAGGACGCACGGTCTGGTGGAGACCTGTGCTCGGAAGAGCACTGCTTCTAGTTTTTACTCTCAAGTTGTTTCCAGCCACGTTTAGCAAGGAAAGCTGAGGGATTACATCATTCTCGAGTTGCGTCAAGTGTTTAGAGAATGTTCCAGGTGCTGCAGCCCCATCCTGTTCCTCTAGGGCACTGGCTAAGCAATGAGTCGGGACCCATCTATGGGTCGCAGACACATTTTTGTGGGTCCCTTTATTTTGGTTTTTGATTGTTATTTCAAAACATTTTCCAAAAACATACCCCAAAAAGTGCATGCACTCCCTGGGTGCATGCCAGAGCAGATCTTCTGCCCTAAAATGTTCACATGGGCCTCTCAGAGCGCCACCAGGAGGCCAATTTTCTTTCTTTTTTCTTTTTTTTTTTTTACAGTACTCCTACATCACGCATATCAGTACACTTTCAGATTTTTCATATTCCATCCTGATTGGCTAAGATGCATTGGCTTCCAAAGTTTGCAGGAGTGCTTAATTTTGAACAGAATGCCTCAAATCAAGAACACAGCACACGATTACCATGACATGTTGCATGCACTTTCCCACTAGGCCGAGGAAGAGATGCCACTTGATTTTCTTTTCAAACCAGCTTCACGGTGGTGCTATAAAAGGCCGATTTGCCTTTTTACCTCTAACTGCACTGATCAGTATAAAACGTATGCACACTCCTGGCCTAGAGGCCATGGACAAACCTTTGCCCTGCATTTTCACATCTGCCTCTTGTAGCGCCACCAGGAGGCCGACTTATATAAACTATTTTTTTTTAGATTGTATCCATTTTATCTAAATTTCACACAAATTGGTACACATGATTTCTATACTCATGTGATCAAGACAGATCTGTTTGATTTCTCAAACAAAATATTCCATCCTGATTGGCCAAGATTGACCTATAAAGTTCGCAGAAGTGGCCCGTTTTTAACAAAAGTCTGATTGTGGTGAAACTTTGCACTATGTTGAGGAACAAATGCCACCCTTTTAACATTACCCTATTATAGCGCCACCAGGAGGGCGATTTATACAAAACCCTTTTCAGCACTCCTATGTCTGGCTTTGTATGTACTGTATGTCCCTATGTCCATAGTAAAAAAGAAAAAAAAGGAGGAGGAGGATAAAGATACCAAAAGGAGAGAGAAGAAAGGGTGGATGAGGTACAATGTGTCTCAGAAAAGAAAATGTAACAAGGAGGTGGCAACGGGGCGGCTAGATAAAGTTATTAGGCCTGGATTCCAGAAGTGTAGCGCTTATTCGCTCTTGTATCAAACTGGTACTCGAAACCTTCTTAGAATTTAATATATATTTTCTAAGTAAATATGGGGGCGGCTGTGAAAAAAAGAGAAGAATAAAAAAGAAAAAAGGAGGAGGAGGAGGAGGATAAAGATACCAAAAGGAGAGAGAAGAAAGGGTGGATGAGGTACAATGTGCGGTATCCTCCTTGTCAAGCTCGACGTTGGGCATTTGGACCTATACATGGAGAAATGGAGTGAACCTGTTTGGCCTAAACATGGAGATGTGGTACAGAATGACTCATATATGGGCATAAAAAGTATGTCATGTGACATCACTTCCTGTACAGACAGTCAGACAGACAGCCATTGACTCCGGCCTAACAATGGCTACTGTCTATGACGGTAGTCCCATATGACATGATGGACTGGACTATCTCCATATATAGTGTTCTCCACATCTCCATGTTTAGGCCCTATCGCTCACACCCTAGGTGGGGTTGGCGATAGGGCCTTTCTGTGTGGAGTTTGCATGTTCCTAGGGTTGATACCCTCACAAAAACATGAACAAACTCCCCCCAGAATGACAACAACTAGAATCGTCAGAGAAACGCTGTGGTTGGCCAGATAGTCAAGAATTGGCGCGACCGAGGTCGCATGTCACCCTGAGGTCGCATTCCACCCTCAGGTGTCTTACTAGTTAACATCATGCAGGATTTACACACTAGCTACTTTATCTCCGTATTCATTGCCATGTTTTAAAAGTATTTTCTGCGGGTTTGAAACTAGGATAGGCTTGTGTTGTGTTGTGTCGTGTCAGTGTGTAAAACCTTGCATGATAACAAGCTGTTAATGGCTGCAGCCTACTGGAATTCAATTAATGTGCTCTAAACATCATTGATTAATTAATGCTTTTCGTTTTTCATATGATAAGTTTAATTAACTAATAGTGTCTCTTAACAGACGGATATATCAGATAACCCATGGTCTTTGATGATGCGACCAGTCCTTAACAACTCATTTAGTGCCACCCCTTTCACCACTAGAGGGCGCCCAGTGGCCAGAGAAAATCCCATAGAGATATGCTGGTATATGCAGAAGCCCTGCAGCCATGACTTGCCTGAACACTTTCCTTTGTGCATGACTGCATGTACAGGAAGAGGATGAAGTTAGCTTGAAGTTAGCTATTGGCTACCAAGCATTTTAGAAGCCTTATTTTCGTCAACTTAGCCATGATTAAACCTTGCACACCTCATGCATGGGAAAAAAACAGAGAAGAATGAGCTCTGAAAAATCCAATGCAATCCTGGATTGCATTGGAGTGGATTTGTGCAGTTTGTTCACAGCTTTCAAACAAAAAAATCCGATTGGAAATCCGTTCAGGCATTCTTGAGATAATCGCCCTTATGTTTTACATGTAATGTAAACAAAAATGGCTGCCCTGTATGTTAGATGGGGTTGTATGGGGGTGGAACATGCAAAATCGCGATTGAAATCATGTTCACCAGATTTGATGGGGTCCAAAAAAAAAAAAAAAAAATTCAAAAAAATTTTTTTCAAAAAAAAAAAAAAAAATTTTTTTTTTTTTTTTTTTTTTATCCCGAACTTGTTCGGGATAGGCACCCTGTGATACGATCATATATCCCGAACTAATTCGGGATAGGCACTCAATGAGTTAATAATATAAGACAATATTTAATCCCAAAGCTGTTTAATTTTAAATGCATCATTTTTGGTCCATTGGCAACCAAGGAATCAATGTAAGACATTGCAATTAATTAAAACATCGCTATACAACTAGAAAAATATTGTTCCTTCGAAACAATTGTGGGCTCGCTTCAAGCCAGAAAACAATGGCTATAAAAGTACAAAATGTCAAGATCGCAGGCAGTGCTCTCTTTGACGTTACTGACGTCAAAGATTGGTCCATTTTGTTCCAAAAATGTGTTGTGCAAAAGTTGACCCGCTGGTGGCGCTATAACAGGCCAGAGTGAGAAGGGTGGTATCTGTTCCTTGACCTATTGGGAATGTGCTTGCAAGATTTCACGCACATTGCAGGCTGTGTTCATGATTTGAGGTGTTTTTGGCTTTGGCCACTTTATCGCTGCTTGCAGCTATATTCATTATTATTATTATTTTTTTGTGTGTGTGCACTTCATAGGCATATTAGATAAAGGTCCTTAGATTGTGTATAGAATGTTTCATGCAAATTGCAAAAGAAAATCCTAACGGGTTTAAGCGTTTCACAAACTGCTGAAAATGATATAGCGCCCCCCTTTGGCCAATTGGGGTAAGATTGGTTTTAGTGATATTTGGACTAACACTCTACATCTTTGCCAAATGCCATGAACATGTTACTTTGCATACATGATTTAGAGGCAGAAGAATAATTTGCATAAAACTGCAATATTCATTGAATTTATTAAAAAAGCATGTTTCAATTTTAAAAAAATCCGATCTGACAGATCTTTAGATATCGGTCTGAAGTTCACATAAAAAAAGTTTTGTGCACGTGACGCGAACATTCCAGAATAAAAGCGGGTTTAAGCGTTTCACAAACTGCTCAAAATGGCGGGAAATCTAAGGGCGGAGCTTACTTAACAAAGACACAGATGTCTTCCGCTCGAGTCAAAGCACGCGTGTAAGCAAGTTGCATGACTTCAAACGAAACGAGTCATGACTTATGCCCGTTTGAAGTTTGAAATTTCAAACGCTTCGTATAGCGCCCCCCTTTGGCCGATTGGAATACAATTGGTTTCAGTGATACTTTGACTAACCCTCTACATCTTTGCCAAATGCCATGAACGTGTAACTTTGCATGTATGATTTAGAGGCCGAAGAATAATTTGCATAAAACCGCAATATTGATTGAATTATAAAAAAATTATATTTCACTTTAAAAGAAATCCGCCGAGATAAATCTGACCGTATTGGTCCAAAGTTCATGTAAAAAAAGTTTTGTGCGCGTAACGAAAAAAACCCAGGAGGAGATAGATTTTTACTGTTTATCATATAATTCCAAATTGTGGGAGATCTAAAGGTCAGAGGTCAAAAGTCAGAGGCTAAAAGTTGTTCGGCATGAGGAGACGCATACGTGTATACAGGTTTCATGCCTGTACCTCAAACACAGCATGAGCTATACCTGTTCAAAGTTCGCACTTTCGAAGGCTTCCTACAGCGCCACCATTTGGCCGATTGCTATAAAAAATAATAGCACACTTCGCCACTGTAAACTGAACACATTGATGTTTTTATTTTCATTTTCTCACTAAGTATGTAGGAGTAGAAAGGAACCGAAGATCCCGTCTACTGATTGCCTGCCTGCCTGCCTGCTAGATAAATAATGACAACAACTAAAGTGTGCTCGCCTTTAGGCGAGCCCACAATTAAAAAATCAGATTTGAAAAACACGACTCCGCCCCCAGCTATGACGCGCTGATGACAGAACGCCGTGATCAACAGCATTTC